>NC_067130.1:1722570-2022570 GCF_021347895.1 Acanthochromis polyacanthus | reverse complement strand
GAATTTCAGCTTCACACCTTCGACTCTGAATCCAGAAAGTGAAAGACGAGCTACCGTGGCTCTGATTGGCTGTTTTTTTTCCCTCCATGGCATCCTGACGCTTCATCATCCTATCACACTCACACAAGTTTCTCTCATTTTGGACAAGTTTCAAGTCATTTGGGACATTTTTTTGTTCATCTTGCACCACTTTTTCCTCATGTTGTACAACTTTTGAGTCTTTCTGGACCAAACTGTTGACATTTTAGACAATTCTCCAGTCATCTTGGACAACTTTTAAGACATTCTTGAATTTTTTTTTTTTGTCATTTTGACCATTTCTCTGTCATTCTGTGCATTTCTTCCACTACTTTAGAAAGCTTTTGGGTCATTATGGACCAATCTTTTGCATTTTGAACAATGAATGAGTCGCTATACTAGTTGATTTACTATTATACCAAATGCCAGAGCACTTGCTTATGGTATAATAATGTCTCATTCTGATCTCAGCTTGCTGGTTTAGATAACAATAAGTGTAGCTCCTGAGCCTCAGAATTCTGTAATTTGCATTGTGAGGCGACAGCTATGTAAATCACAAAGACGTGTCCTTGTGAACCTGTTAAAGAATAGTGAAAAGCGTTGCGTTCTGCCACACGGTGTGATTAAAATACAGCCTGCCCCCCTCTGCTTCCCTCCCACTATCTGTCACCAGCACAGCTTGCCGTCTATCTGCTCCTTTGATTGTTTTTACCTGTGACTTCACCTCAACTCTTTTATTTTCTGTTCAGTTTTTGTCACATTCCCCTGCGGCTGTCAATCAGACCTACCGACCTACTGAAGGAGTGCTCCCATCCTTCCTCCTATCATTAGTTACCGTAATATGGACATCCACATCCATGCATAGCAGGAAACACATTTTATAATAAATTCTCAAAGCTTTTTTTCATTATGTGAGTAACCGAGGCTCTGTGCTCTTCACTTGCAGTGAAATACTTTAACTGTCCATTAAATATGAACTGCAAATAAACATGCAAATCAGTGCCGGTTAAATTGTCCAGCTACTAAAAATAAATCCAAATTTCTCAGAATCTAGAATTTTGGTGGGTGATGTCTAAATGTGTGGTATGTTTTTCTGCAGTAGTACTTTTGTTTCTTGCATTAAGCAGCGTAACGGAATAACGTGACGATGCGTTTCTGAGGATCAAATGGCTACGAGAAAAGCTCAAAAGTTAGATTCTGTTTGATAAAATAAGATAAAATGAATTGCCTAGAACTGCTTCCAAACAGCATTTTGAATAAACCCATGTGTGAAATCCTCAGCGCACACATGAAGGAGGCCAAGTTTAAATGAAAACTGATCATCTGTGTCTATCACCCGACCTACATAACACATCTCAGATCAAGCGCTAAGCGATTACGGTGTTTGAGTTCAAGCTTAAGACTTCTAATTATTTCCTGATGTCTCATATTCTTTTAGACAAAAGCATCTCGCTATATGGCTGTTGCTTCAGTTCTTCCCCCTTTGTTGCTATCTTGGGGAAACTTTCTGTTCTAGGCTCAGATTTTGACATTATATTACAATGTTTCTTTATTATTTACTTGGACAGGTCAGATTGTATCCAGCTTTAAAGGGCAAATCTGTGTCTGATCGCATTGAATTCATTGTTTCGGATTATGCGTATTCTCCAGAGTACACCTAAACAATTCAATAATGCAAGGAGCTTTTCCTTGAACAAAAGAAACCAAATAAATTGAATTTATACTCACAAAGCTGACGTTTTCTTTAATGCAAATATCTAATAAGATCCGCGCTAATCCGCGCAAAACTCAGTGTGACAGAAGTTTGTTTTCATCCTAAAAGATATATTTTGTGAGAGCTGGCCCAGTTAGAAGTTATTCTCCTGGTATTTTACTCAGCATCAGCTGATGAAAGACGACTGTTGAGGTTTTGAAGGGGGTTCTCATTTAGACTACTGACACACTTCAAATGCAGTAATTGTCGGTGACCCTGTGCAGATGTGTGTTCACTTTTCATCCAGATGAGCTGCCACACACACAAACACACCATAATAGTGAAACTGGCTCCCCTAAAAAACTCGGTATGAGACAGACACCTTGCTGATGGCTGTCATTATCTGTTTTGGCAGACTCCTGCAATACTTTGTCCACAACACGGCCCCTGCCCTCTGGCATTAAAAGTCCTACAGACAGCAGTTTGCATCTCCAGCGGAGCCCATCATATTAGGGCTTAACACAAGTTCATAAGGTGTCCGGAGAGGAGGGAGAAATACTCGGTGAAACTGCTGAGACAGGAGATTCACGACGTGACCGGACCCGTCGTATTTCCTGGTGCCTCGCAGTGTTTTATGCAACAGATCTCTGCCAAGTTCAATTAAATTTATACAACTCTTGCACAAATGATCACTAGCGACCAATTAATTCCCCTCTTTGCCTCACAGTTTGAATGACCACTCGCCCCTTCTTCGCTGCTGCAGCTCCTCCGATGACGTGGAAACTCCCCCTGGCGTTCCGTGGAGAGTTTGGACAGCTGTGAGACTCGTCTGATGAACGCAGATTTGACAGCTTCTTTCTTTTCACCTGCCAGAGTAGAGCTTCTCTGAGAGGATGTGACGCACACAGAATCTCACGCCGTCCCTCCAGATCCTGTCGGTTTCCCTGCAGGCGCTCCGGACGAGCAGCTGGAGTCGGCAGCGACAACAACGTGATCCCTCACCGGCTTCCCACCGATCAACAGCACCAGCTAGGTTGAACAGGGTGCTGACTCCAGGAGGCATTTTCTTTTTAACAGTTTTAATGTCAAGAGGGCTCGTTGGTCCACTTCTCTAATTTAATCATGCAGATTATCACACAGATGACTGATCAGTAACCTGAGGCTCACAGGTTTCATTCAGAGATGCTATTACTGCAATGGCTGCTCAGAGGTCAGTGCTGTAATGTTTTTACACTCCTTTGCAGAGATCTCTTCACCGACACCATAATCAAGAGTGGAGAGCTGCTGTTAATACCAGTACTGGTATTCTAGAAGAGGAAAGCAGCATCTGCATCATAAGGAGTCTGGGACTGAGCCATCATTTGTGTTGTAACCTTAGCAGTAACTACCACAATATTAAGGAGAATTTCACACACATTTCATCGTTACTCAGACACCATTTCTGCAGCTGCATAAGTGAAGCAACATGAAAATAAAACGTCTCAAAGCATAAGCCTCTCCTTTGGACACATTTAAGCTTCCTGCACCTTCAGCTGTGTTGATGGAAAAAGGAGCTGACTTATGTGAGAAACACATCAACACGATTTGTCATTTTGGCATGCCAGTATGCTATAAAAGTAAGACCAATGCTTATTATCAGACGTCTGGAAATCGCTCATCTGCAGTGGTGGAAAAAAGTTTTTGGACACTCTTAAAATTTTACACAATGTGAAATTTTATGAAATATTTGTGGGAAAAAAAAAACTTTTTTGTGTTTCAAAAACTGTGGCGGCATTAGACAGACACAAATTTAAAAGATATTTTTGTTTGTTGTTTACATGAAAAACTAACAAAACTAAATTCTACCAAAATGGCCCAGTACTCCAAATGTCTTATTTTTATGGAACCAGTCAATTTAAAGTTTTTAATGGCCTTTTTTGGATTTATTGAGTATTATGGCTGTGATTGTACTAAAAGAAATTGCGCTTGAAGACCTAAGAGTGATTCTTAACGCAATATACATGCAAATGTACGGGGCGTCTGATAACTTGAAATATATGAAACTGAGCCCTCATTAATGTAATAAACAGTGTTATTACCAAGTTTTGCCAGTACTCAGACACCATTTCTGCAGCTGTATATGTGAAGCAACATGAAAATAAAATGTGTTGAAGCACAAACATCTGCTTTGGGCACATTTAAACTTGAGCTTTCCTGCACCTTCAGCTGTGTTGATGGAAAAAGGAGCTTATCTCTTCCGTCTGACTTAAGTGAAATGGTCAAGTGATAAACACAACAAGTCTTAGTCATTTTGACATGTCAGGATGCTGTAACGCTAACCTGGAATGCTCATTATCTATCAGGGTTTTTGGAAATTGACCATCTATGTGAAACCGAGCCGTCATTAATGTGGTACTAACAGTGTTATTATTGAGAGGAGGTCACCCAAGTTTTGTCATTGCAAGCAGCTTAAAAAAAATAGTCTTGAAGCAATAAACAAATGCTTCAGGCACATTTAAGCTGGAGCCTTTATGCAGCTTCAGCTGTGTCCATTTAAAAAAAGTGCTTATCTGTTCCATCTGACATAAAGTGAGAAGGACAAGTGAGAAACCCGGCTAAAGCGCTTCCTGTGTGGGCATGCTGTTAGAAATGACCCAAAGCAAGCAGTGGCAAATATTTTGTAAGCAATCATGTAAACACAACAGGGTGAGAGAAATCTTGACACGAAAAGCTCTAAGAGTTGGTTAAATATAGACGCAAAGTTTGCAAGTGAGTTCATGTGCTGATGCTGGTTTAAAATGTGCCGTCTTGTGGCTTCAGAAAAGCCTCAAGAGCAGTTCACCCTCTAAAAAAATGTTTTCTACAAGCTCAACAAAGTTTTTGCCGTGCGTTGGGGGCAAATGCATGTCTGCTGCTGTGTCTGTCAAGAGTAGTGGACTCGCTGCGTATTTGTTTGTTTGCGTTTTCCTACTTTTCTGTCCGTCTCGGTAACTTTCACCGCGGCTACCTGTCTGTAAGACAGCCTGTAACCGCCTGACAAGTGCAGCTGACATCTTCCTGTCAAAGAAAGTCTGAACCTTGCGATGACAGTTTAGTGGGCTGAGTTTGACACGCCCACAGCTAGATGGATTTGTGTGTGTTCACGTCTTACAGTCTGGCAGCAGAGGAAGGTTGGAAAGGGTCACTGTGGGTGATAGCTGTAATCTAAAGAGTCTTTGATGGGTGAAATCTCATTAGTGCTAATACCTGATAACGTGAATCTGGTTTCCACATCCTTCATGGTGTCTCCTCATTACAACCGAGCATATAAGCACACACTCACGTACATTATATACGTGTCGCTTTTAATGAGCCCATTATGACACAATTTGCTCATATGATTTATGCTTTGGATGAAAGGGAAACGTGTATAATGTGCACTCATTAATCAGACTGCAGATGATCCTGTAAGTGGCCACTTTGGGCTCAAGACGTTAAGGCTCAGGCACATAATGATGTATGAAGTTGTATTCCAGGGTAATGTCTAATCAGTCGGCTCAGATTTGGTAGCAGAACAGTGATTCAAATTATATTACAAATGCATTGTAATTGCCCTCCAGGCCGACATAAAAGAGTTTTCTGATCTGGGGAACATTGTAATCATCATTGGAGTGTTGGTAGAAACAGAACAGCTGCCTCGCGTGTTGTCAGGCATTTTTACCTTCCTCTCTGAAGTTTGGAGCTCCATAAATTACTCACAGCTGCTTTGGACAGATGGACAAAAGGTCATCCTTCCCACGGTGGTTAGCTCTGGGCTTGGCTATCCGAACATTAATACATGTCAGTTTGGGGCATTTGCTGGGAGGATTGATGCTGTTATTTTTCTTCAGTTTGTTGGCAGGATACTTGTCCATAAATAATCAGCCTATTCCGCTGTAAATGGTTTGCATTTATATAGCACCTTTAAACCACGTAAGCGGTTCTCATTCACCAAGTCATCCAGGGCGCATGGGGGCAGGAATTAGAAAAGAAGCCCCTGTACAAGCCACAGATGCTTCATCAGTCGAGTTAAAGCAATCTAACGTTTACACCAAATCTAATTGGAATGCGATTTCTGTAATGACATTAGAGATAGTAATTCCAGTGGTGCTCTTTAATATTTTAACTGCTCATTCTTGTTGTCTTTCCAGGAGTTGATTCGAGATGTTGTGTTCATATCAGCTTGGCATGCGTCTGCATTCAGTTAACAGGCTACATGTTAGCTTAGCATTGAGGGACATTAGTAGTGTGTTCCCTTGTTGCACCGCCATGGTTAGTTTTCTGTTTCCATGAATGTTAAAAACAAGTTGTGACCTGTAGAATGAGGGGATTTGGAGTTGTTTAAAGTCACCTGACGGAGCTGGAGTGACTCATGAAAGTAAGAGAGCTTGTAATGTGACACGAAACATGAAAGCAATATAATGATTTTTTTCAGTAAGAGCAAATGATTACCTGTATCAAGTAACTCACCAGGCAGAAGTGTTGTTCTGAGAACCACGTGAAACAAACTCATTCCAAAAAACAAGCAACTTTCCGCACAACTTTTCACACCTGTATCACAAACCTGACTTTAGAAAACTGATTCATAGCCTTCCACTGTCAACGTTTATTCCAGTTTGGTTGTTTTTTCATTGTATTTCTGCTCATTTCTTTAGAAGTTGTGCACGCAAGAGTCCTAATGAAATACATGGTGTGTTGATAGTGGTGGCAAAATGTGAAATCACACATATTCTACAGAGTCCAACCTCAAAATTAAGTATTCTTAGCCAACAGGATAATTCTTGACACAAATAAGTGCTCACTTCTTGAATATATTTGTATCTTTTAAACCTGATCTTGCCACAAAATATGAGAAAATGATAACACCAGAGCATCTGTTTGTGTGAAACTGCAGATGGCACATGAGGGTTTTGCATTTTTTACATTTGGACACTGTCATGAGATCCATGACTCCTTTTGTAAAACAAGCAGCTGTGTGTATTTGGATAAACACAATGCTAACACAGTGTAAATCCACATTCAGGGTACTTTTGTCATCCCTACACACACATCAGCAGCATGGGTGCGATGCTGCCGGAGTGGAACAACTTTGACCACTTTTCTTTCCTCCAGGTGAGGATATAGAAAAGCGGACTGCGCAACATGGTTGAAATTTATATGCATTTTTTGAAGACTCTGTCATCATTAAAACCTATGCAATGCAAGAGAGTCAATAAAACACATATGCAATGGTCAAAGTTGTCTTGACATTCAAGGTTTATTGATTGATTCTTAATGCCAACTTTTGACTGACACACGAGAAAACATTCCACCTTAAAAGTTGCCCGTAGGTGCCGGTAGCCTTCGAGGACCTCAGTTAGTCAAATTATTTCTTCCAGCCTTTAACTTTAGTTAACTAGTAAAGATGAAAAAGCAGCAAACCCCCCCCCCCCCCCCCCCCCCCTTTCAGTCATCACTCCCTCCTCTAATGCTGTCTTTATTTCTGATGCTTTTCCAGAGGAACATTACAAAGCCAGCCAGTTAAATTTATAAAAGCTCACGCTGCATCCACAATGCCTGCGAGGAAATGAAAGCTTGATTAGTCACGTTTTCGTAGTCGAGCCTGTTAGATGAGCTTGACCTGCGTCTGCACTGCAACTTTCCCTCAGAATGGATTTCAAACACGGCTTCATTTGCTCTGCGAATCATTCCAAACACAACCCAACTGTGTAAACTCCCCTATATTGCTTAATGCCACGCTAATTGCAACCTACAACCAGAGTGGCATCATTTCACTTAGTGAGGTGTTTGCCTGGTTAAATTCTCAACATGATGAAGCTATAAAGTCAGTGTGACATTTATTGACTAAAGTATGTAAATTTACCAAAGAAGAACTGTGGTAACCTTCAGAATGAATGACAGCTTACACACTTAAATAGGACTAGAGTAAGATCAATACAAGACGACATGTTTCATGACTTCATATCCAATTTATTATCCTCACAAGAAAGCATTTAGATAAAAAAAAATCTCAGTAGACATCCTCATTTATGTTCATAATTTTTCTTTCATTTATCTTTATTTTCCCTCTTTCTTCTTCTTTTGCTTTTTCGATGTTTTCTTGCCATCAACATCATATTTTAGTCTCCAACAACAAAGATTTGCACAGAAGAGCCACATAAAAATAGCACCAAAAACACAGGAAACCCGCTGCAAACATAGATGAATGAATCTTTACTTTTTACTTGTGCTTTCAAAACAGCGCTTGGATGACATCACTCCAGTAAATTGCATCATTCTCTTCCCGGAGGTTTAACTGAATCAAGATGCTTCTCTTCTTGTCCTTTGCTTCATAATCCAACAAAAAAAGATTGATTTTGCATAACGCGATGCATGTACACACTGATGTACTGTATTTAAAAGGGTAATCCGGCTGTCTTCTTCAAAACTTTTGCTTTTAAGCAAAGTCGGCAGACTTGCAAAAGACATGTAAAAGGAAAGTTTTAGACTGAGGCGATATCTGAACTTTTAGTCTGTGCTTTAAAAACACGGGGTCTAGCAGTTCCCTCACCTTATTATCGCTCCCCTGGATGTTAGATGGTGTAACACTGCAAATTTCATCCCTTCACTCTATAATATAGGTGTCATCCTAAATGTGTGGGGTTCTGCTCTACTTTGTGATTCATGCTGAGCGGACCAGAACATTTTTATATCCAATAAATAGATGTAGGTGAACCTAAAACTCAGAGAATTTCAGGCTGAAGAATCTGTGAAACCCAACAAACATGAATGGACGGAGCAGGACCACAACAGGACCGTAGATCGAGCTCCAAGCACGCAGAGATAGAAGCTAAACAACCTCATACTGCAGTTAAAGTGTAAGCAACTGTCACCTTTAAAAGGTAAAATGAGCTTTTGCAGTTTTACCAAATACTCCAGCTGGTGTAATTTCCTTTAACAGTGTTCCTGCTTACTAAATTGATTTGGTGAGGTACTGCAGCTATCAGCCAGCTAATGCTCCCACTGGTTGTTCTTGGCTTTTGGTCAAATTCCCAGTGGATCAATTGACAGCTCCCCCCCCCGCCTCCCTCCCATCAGCTTCATGGCAGTGGATTAAAGGAAGAGAAAAACAAGTCTGAACTCCAGACAGTCCCACGACTGCTTCAAACATGGCCAACGCTTTCTTTCTCTCCCTCGTCTCCTGCTTTTAATTCAGCTTCTTCTTTTTCTCCCCTCCTCTCACGTCTCTCTGAGATTTAAATCCGTGAAACAGCAGGTGACACCACAGCTCTGCAGGACTTTGTATTTTTAATATCTCGTCTATTGAAACGAGTAATTTTGAGGAAAGTTCAGCTCTGGTGCATCTGAGACTGTCCCCGAATCCTGAATGTCACAGTTTGCTGTGAGACACACAGAAATATTGTATCCGTGAGGGTAGCGGCCGGGTTTAAATGTGTCGTCGTGGAGGAAAATATCAGCATCACGTCAGCGAGGGAGCCCACACAGCAGCACCCCGATAGAAGCACACATACTGCAGCAGAAAAAAACACATGGGGAGAAGATGGATTTTGTTCAACAGCATCTGAAAACCAACTTGAATCCATCAGCTCATTTGGGACTCCAGTTTATATATGCATGCCGATGCAGCGTAGACTACCACTGCTACACTGAATGTTGTGAAAAGAGTGAAGGAAGTGTGTGCATGAGGCAAAGATTTAAGATGCTTAGATACTAATCATACACTTTGACTGCAGTGCTGATCATATTTGCATATTTACCACTTGATCACAGTACAAGTCTCTGCAAATGTATTTCTACACACAACACAGTATAACGGCATGCTCACTGCACTAAACAGCAGAAAACGGCCTATAAGACTAAACTTGTGTTTATTTTTATTTTATCTTAATTGATCCATCCTGCAGTATGTATCTACAGCACCTTGCTGAGACAATGCGACCATATCTTCACCTTTTTCCTCCTTAGATTGCTCCTCCTGTGCTGTACTGTGTGATTGAAGCCACTGTAATAACCCAGTGATTAAGGTCATATATCCAGCCTGACGTAAACGGACACCTGCATCCCAGTGAGACATCCTTGACAGTACATATAGTAGAACACATGCAGTTCACCTTTTGACCTCTCTAAGCAGCACATAACATCACAGGTGATTCTATTTTAACCTTCTAAACAGCCGATTGCTCCATTGCCTTTCTAATTGCTTTTCAAGCTGACTTCCTTTCATATCTGAGATCCTGACAGCCTCGCTACCTATTTAAAAGCCCATCATCCCCGTCTTTCTCCCCGCATGTCTGTCTCTGCCTTGAGGCTATCTTGTCTGCTCTTCTGCCTCGTTTCCCTTCTGGTGCTGGTCGTCTTTTTTCTCTCTCTGCTTTAGCTGACTGGTTGCTCATGTATAGAGATGTTTAAGTATATCCCCAGCTGAGCGCTGGAGGAAGCTGATATATGAGGAGCAGTTAGTGCTGCTCTCTGCCTTCTGGGGCTGTTAATCAAAGATACCGACTTTTTTTTATGTTCCCACTTTACAGCGGAAGGTTTCAGCGCTCGCCCCGTTATAACAGTTTTAACATGTAATCATCAGTGTTTGAGTAAGTGAGAGGGAGGAAGAGAGGTCTGCTCTTGACTCGTGTTTTCCCCTTTGTAGAGAGTTTAGTTTGATGCCTTTGTTTGCTCTTTTCAGCGTATCTTTTACATGCAACCAGCAAAGCTGCTGTAAGGACGATGTGATAAGGAATGATGATGGTGGAAATCACTCGTTTGTCCTGGTGATGTAGAGCTTGCTGTGAGGTGTAAACTAATTTCTTTAAGCTGCTATGGAACTGTCGCTATCATTAATATTGCATGCAGTTTCTGAATATGCACCAGAAACTTGAGCCAACATCCAGAAGTTTAAATCCAGCTGATTTCTTTCTAGAAATTCCTGAGATTTCCTGATTCCCCAGCAGCGGCAAAACTGAGCTTGTTGGTGGGCGAGAGACATAGAGGAAGACTGACAGAAAGAGAGAGAGTGTGTGTGTGTGTGTTGTGAGTGTGTCCCTGATAAGCGAGCATAAATCTGCGTAATACACACGTGGACAAAATTGTTGGTACCCCTCAGTTAAAGAAGGAAAAACCCACAATTCTCACTGAAATCACTTGAAACTCACAAAAGTAACAATAAATAAAAATTTATTGAAAATTAAATAATCAAAAACAGCCATCACTTTTGAATTGTTGATTAACATAATTATTTAAAAAAACAAACTAATGAAACAGGCCTGGACAAAAATGATGGTACCTCTATAAAAGATTGAAAACTATTTGACCAGAGTGACATGATTAACTCAGGTGTGTCATTTAATTGACATCACAGGTGTTTCCAAACTCATAATCAGTCAGTCTGCCTATTTAAAGGGAGACAAGTAGTCACCCTGCTGTTTGGTGAAAAGGTGTGTACCACACTGAACATGGACAACAGAAAGCGAAGGAGAGAATTGTCCCAGGACATCCGAAAAAAAATTATAGACAAACATCTTAAAGGTAAAGGCTATAAGACCATCTCTAAACAGCTTGAAGTTCCTGTGACAACAGTGGCTCATATTATTCAGAAGTTCAAGACCCACAGGACAGTAGCCAACCTCCCTGGACGTGGCCGCAAGAGGAAAATTGATGACAAATTGAAGAGACGGATCGTTGGAATTGTATCCAAAGAGCCCAGAGCAACCTCCAAAGAAATTAAAGGTGAACTCCAAGGCCAAGGTACATCAGTGTCAGATCGCACCATTCGTCGTTGTTTGAGCCAAAGTGGACTTCATGGGAGACGACCAAGGAGGACACCACTGCTGAAAAAAACTCATAAAAAAGCCAGACTGGAATTTGCAAAAATGCATGTTGACAAGCCACAAAGCTTCTGGGAGAATGTCCTTTGGACAGATGAGACCAAACTGGAGCTTTTTGGTAAGGCACATCAACTCTATGTTCATAGACTCAAAAACCAAGCATACGAAGAAAAGAACACTGTCCCTACGGTGAAACATGGAGGAGGCTCAGTAATGTTTTGGGGCTGCTTTGCTGCATCTGGCACAGGGTGTCTTGAAAGTGTGCAAGGTAAGATGAAATCTGAAGACTATCAAGGCATTCTGGAGAGAAATGTGCTGCCTAGTGTCAGAACGCTTGGTCTCAGTCGCAGGTCATGGGTCTTCCAACAGGACAACGATCCAAAACACACAGCCAAAAACACCCAAGAATGGCTGAGAGAAAAGCGTTGGACTATTCTAAAGTGGCCTTCTATGAGCCCAGATCTGAATCCCATTGAACATATGTGGAAGGAGCTGAAACATGCCATTTGGAGAAGACACCCATCAAACCTGAGACAGCTGGAGCTGTTTGCTCATGAGGAGTGGGCCAAAATACCTGTTGACAGCTGCAGAACGCTCATTGACAAATACAGAAATCGTTTAATTGCAGTGATTGCCTCAAAAGGTTGTGCAACAAAATATTAAGTTATGGGTACCATCATTTTTGTCCAGCCCTATTTCATTAGTTTGTTTTTTTAAATAATTATGTTAATCAACAATTCAAAAGTGATGGCTGATTTTGATTATTTAATTTTCAATAAATTTTTATTTATTGTTACTTTTGTGAGTTTCAAGTGATTTCAGTGAGAATTGTGGGTTTTTCCTTCTTTAACTGAGGGGTACCAACAATTTTGTCCACGTGTGTATATCTGTGCTGACACAACACTACAGCTCGTGCCCACACACAAGCGTATGATTAAACACACACATGCAGCAGCACAAGTGTGACTCCACCCCAACACACACTCATGCCAGGCACATCCACAGTCCACCAGCAGACCCCTTTTAAAGTAATTGGTTCTTTAGCGGTGATGCAGGCTAAAGCTCATTACAGGTTGTCTGACAGTCACTTCTGGAGACGTGCCGCTGTGCTCCTTTACAGAAAAAGTACAATTCAATAAATATAAGATAAGTTAATTCACGTTTTTTTAAAATCTGTGACTTTCCCCTAGGCTTCACAAAATTAAAGAAATGAAGAGTTGTAACTGAAGGACTTTATTAGGTCCATAAATCTCATCTGGAAATGAAATGTGTGCATATGTAAGGAATATATGTGTGTAACCTGCACATGTATGACAGTAAATTGTTTGACCAACATGGACTACCAATCAGTATTTATTCTGAAGCTTCTAAACACTAAATATATCCTCCCACCAAATGATAAACTGGTCACAGCATCTTTCTAGTAACTCAAAATTGCAAATATTAACTTGTCATAGTGTGATACTTACTGTAAAACACTAAAAAAGAAAACCCCATTACACCACTCTCACCCAGCTGGTTAAGACAGACGGCTGCCTTTTCTGAGCCTGGTTCTGTCAGAGGTTTTTTCCCCCTTCCCTGTTCTCAGGTTTCTTTGTTCCTTCCCACCGCCGCTCATATGGAATCCAAAGGCAACTTTGGATTGTTGGGTTTTCTCTGTCTATAATTTGCAAGGTCTGTCCTTTAGTATGCAAAGCGCTGTGAGATGAAATATGTTGTGAATCTGTGCTTTACAAATAAAATTCACTGAACTGAATTACTGTTAGCTCAACAAAAAGTAATGGCATGCTGAGATGGTAACAAGAACACTCAGAGCACAGTACTCCGCCAAAGCTGCTCAGCCGTCGTATGAGTTTGGATGGATTAATCTCAGTAAGACCACGGCGGTGGATTTGTAGTAGGATCAAAATAATGTGCTAGTGTTCACTTGTTGTCATGGCTACAGTGACAAAAAAGTGTGGATCCAGACTATAAGCCGCATCACTGCCAAAATCTAAATGCAGAAGATGCTCAGTTTACGACGTCCTCGAATTACGTCGTTTCTTCATTACATTGGAACTGTTTACGTGACGGTCCTCAGTTTAACGTTCGGCGTTTCAACGTTGCATCAGAACTGGTTCAGTGGAACTAGCTGGTGGAGTGGATGAATACAGTATGAACAGAAGCCAGACAGTGCTATGAGACAGCTTTGTTTACATTTTCACCAGTATTTTCTACTGAGTTGTGTTGCAGTGTGAACTAATGCCTGTTTTCATTACTGCAGTTGTAGTTGTATAAGCAAACTGATCATATCGTGATGCACGTAACAGCTGCTTTTATATTTTCACTGAAATCCCGACTTATGGCGAAAATTGACTTGCGTTACACTGTAGGAATGGAACTCTGACCTAAGTAGAGGACCCCCTGTACTTGGTCCTTGTGTCATTTCTGACCTTCCCAGAAATTTTTATTCAAATCAATTGGTCCATTTTTGAGTAATGTTGCACACGGACAGACAGACAAACCAACGCCGATCATCACATCACTTCACCGCGTTCCTTAGTGGACTAAAAATACGTCTTTGAAAGCAAAGCCACTTTCTTTAGCATACCAGTGTTCTAAAGTTAGTGAAGTTGTCAATGTCCTGACAGCAAACATCAAGGTTACTTTGAAGCATTCACTGTCTGGATCATTTCTGTCTGTTTGGAGGCTGACCTGTTGGAACTCTGTCCCGATGTCAAGTCTTTCACTGTGATTGATTTTCATTGATTTTCTGATCATTGCCTTCATTATTTCACGCTTTGTGGAGAACTCAACCAGGATTCCTGATCAGGCCGTTTTCCTGTGTAAATTGCAAAGATACTTCAAATGTCACAATGAACTTACATCAGCACTCCTGCTTTCACCTAGCCTAGCCGCGCTAGACAACCCACGGCAACGAATTTAATTCTCTGCCAGGGTGGGTCTAGTTACCCTCCATAAGGCTCGAGGCTGGATGCTCCTAAAACTGGCCGGACCAATCACCATGAAGTGTAGAGTCAGAAGGCGGGCGTAACGAAGTGACGACAGAGGCGCGACGATTCTGACAGAAACAACCGGCGCACAATAAACAGTTATTTTTCGACTCGGCTTTGGCCACAGCCCTTAAAGATTTGAAGCTAAAATTCAACTTGAAAGATAAACAAAGGACGGCACTGAAGTGTTTCATTGAGAAGAAAGACGTATTTGGACTTATGCCGACGGGATATGGCAAATCCTTAATATACCAGTTGGCTCCGCTGGTTGGGAAGCTAATGGGACTTAGCCACAATCCGCCGGTGCTCTAGGAATTCCGTCAGCCTATTCGTTGCGCTGATTGGTTGTCTACCTACCCAATTGCTGCAGAGTGATTTGATAGACAACCTTTTAGCCCGCCTCCCTCCCTGTCGAGCGGCCCTAGACCCTTGTGCCTTCAGAAACATGGGTCTAGCGCGGCTAGGCTAGCTTTCACCTGCTTCCCCTTCTTCCTCCTCTCTCCTAGCCATCCTCATTTTTTTCTCCTCTGTTCTTTAAAAGTTTCTCTCTTGTGCACATATTTTCTCTGCGCCACTCTTTCCAACTTTCTCTCATCATCTTCAGCTCACACCTCCTGCTTTTCCTTTGTCAAGCAACAGCAGAACTTTAAAAGCTGGAAACCCCCTTCATGACTGTCTCACCCTCTGTGTGGGAGACACCTCCAGATGGTTGTCATGGAAAATATCAGGGAAGTGGCCGTGCGTTGAACTTTAATTGAAGCTCGGTGGTTAACCAGATGTTCATTTACATGTTCAAAGTCATTTTTTTTCTTGAAAAAGCAGAAAAGATTTTAATAAAACAAATCCAGTGAAGCATATTGCCATTTTTTGAGCTGCTTTTGTAAATCAGACTCAAATCCTTCTCTTTTTTTGCCTTTTTCCAAGAAACAAACAACAAATCACCATATTTAATAGTGCATTATGCAACAAGAAAAGTGGAAATGCTGTGACAATAACTACATTCCCATATTCAGGAAAACTCAGCGGTTAATTTGAGTTGATGTTTTGAGGGGAATCACTGCCTGGAAGTCACTTTCTGAATTATGTGAAGCTTCAGGATATTACATCTACAGCGTGGATCTTAAATATGTGCATAAGCATTATGCACAATGCATAGCTATGCCTTTCAATGAGATAAACATGTTATTACTGTGCTCGAGATGTGAGACTATATTTTAACAATATCCTGCAATCCTCTAAAGCTGCATGTGTGAAAATCAAATCTCCTTGTCCTCCTCCATCTCCTCCCCTACCTGCTCTGTGCTGTCCTTCGCTGTTCTGCACACATGTTGTTTGCACATTTCTTTCACTGTTTATCCTGCTTCTCTCCTCGTGTCACCATTCCCCCGCTGTATTCTACTCTACTTCCCCTCCTCTTCTCCTCACTTCATTATACGTCTACCTTCATGTCAAAACACTCGCCCATCTCCTCCTGTCGCCATCATTTCCCTCCATCACTCCCCGTCTCTTGTCTTTCGATTGACATATAAGTGCTGAGATTTACAACCGACATCCTCGTCAAGATTAGACCTTTCTTACCGTCAGTCTGGCTGCCCACACCTCCAGCAGAGGAAGCAAGGCAAAGCTGACAGGCTGTCAGTGGGTGTGTATACAGCGGTACATTAATAGTGCAGACAACTTGGTGCAGGCTTAGACTAACACACTCAAACATTTATTTTCAGCAAAACATCCAGCACAGGCCACATTCCTACTGTATTTACAACAGCAGCAGTGAAGCATCTGCTCAGCTCTAGGCATGGTAACGTTGCTCCAACAACTTAGTCAGATGTAAGTCACCACTTTAGATTGTCATACAGATACTAGCAAATTTAATGATCATCAAAATTTGAGCAGACCAGTATTTATAGTTGGGAACTAGTTTACAAACAGTTCCAAAATCAGCTCTACAAACAATTGTTTTAAAGTATAAAGTGCAGTTGTGTTGTTAGCTGGGTCAATGAGGGACTTTTTGTGTTATAGTTTGCATTTTTGTTGTTGTCAGGCCTAAAAACCAACATGGCCGCCTATAACCAAACACCACATGGCATTTTAGAGAAAGATTCTTCTAAATATTAGACATACAACTGAGTAAATTTGAAATTGAAAGCTATTTATAAAGATCTTGTAGTAAACCTGTTGTCTGCTTTATATGAAATAAGTCAGAAAGCCTTGGAGTCTTCCAGTCTTTTCTTCAGGAGGAAATGACATCATGTGGAGCAGGTCATGTGATCTGGAATTAACATGGAAATTAACACAGAAATACGTTTGGAGGAGAGAAACTGAAGCCTTCAACCCTAAGGATGCCAAACCTATAGTAAAGCATGGTGGTGGTATTATTATGCTCCGGGGCTGTTTTGCTGTCAGTGGAACCAGTGCTTTATAAAAAATAAATGGAATACTGAAGACGGAGGACTACCAGCCAGAAGGTTGGATCTTGGACACATAAAAACTAGTAAATAAATTACTAAATTTGGCCAGATTTGCTAGATCTGATACAGTTTTAGACGGGTGTCCCCAAAGTTCAGGATGAAACCACATCAAGAACCTGTAGACTGTGAAGCAGAAACAAGTCTATCAGAAAGCCAGCACATTTAGTTTAACAGCACAGATTCTGTCAAGAGCAGTGGTCAAAAATACAGCCAGAAGCTTGTGGAGGTTTCCAGTGGTTCCATTGGAGTCATTGGAGACTTCCATGATATACATGGTCTTTACAAGTGTATGTAAGCTTTTGTTCATGACTGCAAATTTACTAGATCCAAGTGTAATGGACCTAGTAATAGCAGTCGTATCTGTGTATCTCGGGGCTAACGCATGATAAACATGCCATCTACATATCCATGTTGTGAGCACTTGAACATGCTAACGGTTCCTGTGTGCCAAAGTACTATAGACTCTGTTGCTGATATGGTGTCAGTGTGAAATATGACATGATTAAAAGCAGCCTACAAATGTGTCAAAAGCTATATTATGAGACTAATAACTACGGTACATTTTTCCATGATTGCTCGCTGTGATTGATGCTTCGGGCTTCTTTTAGGTAGACATAAAGCACTAAGTGAATGTGGGTGTTGATGTATGTGCACATAATGCCTCTGTTTGCCTCTTATATTAATCAGCGTTTACTTAAAGGAGTGCTGTCAACACTTCAGCATTAAACAAAACTCCATCCTACGCTAATTCTGTTAGCTCCTCGCTTCTAATAACTCTTAGCTGCTTTATAGTGTTAGTGGCCTCTCTATACAAGAGCGGGCTAATATTGTTATAGCCTTTGAATCTAATTAGCATAGTTGTGACTGCAAAAGAGCTGTATTGACAGAAAGCCGAGAGAAAACCTGATGAGAGGAGTGTCATTAGACTGTGTGGGCCTCTGTAGTGGCTCGCATTTGCATTTGAGTGCAAGTGGGTGTTTCCTTGCAGTCTAGTTCATGTCTAGGAGTAGATATGTGGGCTGAAGGAAGGGTCATTAGATACTACAGTATTTCTATCCGTCAGACAGCAGACAGTCATCAGCTCAATCTCAGCCTAATCACATAATGGCTTAAGAGGCTGCTAGAGAGACGGAGAGCGAGGAGAGGGCCGGCTGCTTAATTGCTTCAAGAGCAGAACATTAACAAAGTATCATTGCCCCATCTGGATGAGAAAAAACTCAATATTTAACCAGATTTCCCTGAAACAATGTTATTCTGCAATCACCTTTAATCCCCATCAAGTGTGAGCTTGTTGTAATTTTTTCTAACGGTTGTAGAAGAAGCCGCAGCCAAAATTTCCTCCAGGACAAAACAGAAAAGAAATCAGAAATCAGCCGTTACAGCAATTTTTTTTTTTTGTTTGCAGGATTCTTCTTGGACAGGTTTGGGTTTTGGGAAAGATGCACGATTGTGTGCAAACTGACACTTTCAGAGAAAAACTCAGACCCTCGTTGCAATCTTGGGGAAAACAATGTCAACATTGGTGATTCTGCAACACTCTAGATTGTGCTCAATGACACATTTTCTGAAATATGTCCGTTCTTAGGTAAGAATTTTAGATGAGATGAGCTAAAAGTTGGCAGGCGAGGGGCTTGGTGGTTGTAGCATAGACAATGTTGTTAACATATGGGGTTGGACAAGAATTTATTGAGGTCAGGTGAAGATCATGAAGCAAAAAAAAAGAAAAGAAATGCGTGACAGGAGACGACCTGCTTGAAAGTCAATCTTTTATTTAACATTTATTTAAACAAGCAAAGCACTGAGACTTTACAAGGATGCTCTAATCACAGCATGTAAAATAGTAAAAGCATGTGAAGGTTTTCTGTACACGTCAGTAATTTATACAACAAATAGATCAAGGGCATGGAGGACAGCAACACTTCAAATAAAACACATGCATGCTCATCAGTCTATGTCAGTCAGAAGGGATTTGAATTGATTAAAAGGTAATAGCTGATCTAATTTGAGTAGATTCTGCAGATTGTTCCACTTATGTGGAGCATATTAACTGAAAGACACAATCCTAATCTCATTATTAACCTGAGGATTTTCCAGGACTACACAGTCTAGTACAATGTGAAATCGATCTATAGTTTAAAAAAAGACCTGGAAGTTTGCCAAGAAATGCTGTGTAAGTAAATAAAATGCAATGAATGCCACCCAAGTTTTTTTTTCCCCCACATAGAAGACAACGATCCTGAAGCCGTTACGAACCTGAGGGTGGAATGACCGACTGCAGTGAGAGGTTTAAGAGAAGGGGCAGGAGCATGCATATAAATTACATCACATAATCCAAAGAGGATAAAAACGATTCCCTCAACAGTTTGCTCTCCACAGTTATGAGCCATGCATGCCTTATTTCTACATACACATTTAAAAAATGCTGGATCAGTTCATTAATGTGCTTTTTTAAAGCTCAATTTGTCATGGAGCCAAAATATTTATGAGAGGATACTCTTTCAATAAAAATATACTTGATGCAATACTCCAACCTCTACGCCTTAACCTTCTGCCGTGCTACATCAAGAGGAACTACTTTCTGCAAATTTGGATTTGGATGTAAATCAAATCACGCACAATGCTCCATTATGGGTGAAATATTATATATGTAATAGCTGCTCACCGTTAGCAACCCGCCCTCACAACCAAGGACCTTTTCTAGCCTCTACAGGGAAGGAGTGGTAATATTAGCATTCTGAATGTAGCTTGTGGGGAAACAAAATGCCCAGAAATGATATGCATATGTAGAAAATAGTTGTTCTGAATGTTTGTCACACGTAAGGTGCTTTGGAGACACCCAGTATAAACTTTATGCAAATAAATCCGAGCTTCTGCAGCCAAAGTGGTGAACTGTTGGAGATCCTCTGGGAGTCCATTTAGTTCATTTACTGCTGTTGAGTTTCTACAGGAAAACATCTCAAACTAAAAATGCACCAACTTATTTGAAAATATGGACATTTTTAAAAATGAGTATTCCTTCCCAGAGGAGCGCAGCACCGGCGTCTGTCTGCCGTGTTGTTCAGTGGCCCTTAATTAACCCCCAACATTAAATCCT
Organism: Acanthochromis polyacanthus; assembly: GCF_021347895.1. Taxonomy (NCBI): domain Eukaryota; kingdom Metazoa; phylum Chordata; class Actinopteri; family Pomacentridae; genus Acanthochromis; species Acanthochromis polyacanthus. The sequence continues at coordinate 2,002,489 of NC_067130.1, read as the reverse complement.
GATGGGAAAACGGCACGACAACAGAGATAACAATTAATGAGTTATCATTAATTGATGAAGGGTTGGGAGGTCGGATTTGTTTAGGGGTGGGATGGAAAAATTATTAGCAAACTAATTATCAGTAGATGCTCTGAATTATGGAGCGCACCCAGGTAGCTTCATTAATAACACAGGCAGCAGTAATAATCACAGTGATTTCACAGCAGACATGTTTTAGCCGAGCAAAGCGAACGGCGGTTCATCACAGAGGCGGATGTTTTAAGGTGATGCTTTCATTGTGTCAAAGACGATAAAGAACAGTCTCTGTTTGGCTCGGTGTTTATGTGTTTAATGGATTTATAAACTCACCGGTCATTTTTAGTCAATATAATGTGTCTTTATCGTGACAACTTTCAGAATGGTTTGTAAAGATTCATATTTTCAAAGCTGGGTTTCAAAGTTGGGTGTTGTTGAATGGCATTGAAAATATTTCTGCAAAACTCTCACCTTTCTGTTAATTTATCACATCGTATTTGAAGATCATGACAACACTATTTCAGGTATTTGTAGTGTGACGCTGTTCAAACAAAAGTTCAGACTAAACTTTGACAAATTCTACAATTTCATTTAGCAGACGCTTTTGTCCAAAGCGACATACAACACAAGCAAGAAGTCCGACATAAGGAAAAACCTGTAGTAAGTGCAAAAGTGCTTCAAGTGTGATTGGTCAAAGGTGTTGCCATCAAGTTGCAGAAGAATTGCCAACCACCCCCCCTTCTTTTTTTTTCTTTTTTTCAACTTTGTCAGCGCTAAATAAGTGCTGGGTTTTGGACCACCTGACTTATTCTACCCCTAAGGTGGAGTCAGATTAAGTGCCTAGGTGTTCTCTGAACACTTGAGCCTTCAATTGTCTCTTAAAAGTAGAAAGGGACTCAGCAGAATGCACAGAGTTTGGTAGATTGTTCCACCATTTGGGAACAACAGAGGAGAAGAGTCTGGCTTGAGATATCGAGCATCATTTTGGTTTATTTAATGGTTCGTGATGCAGACGTCAGAGAATTTCTTCGGACAAGTGTCGTTGAGCAGATTGAGCAAGATTTATTATTTACATGTGCTAATGTGCTTTTTGGACATCTCAGGAGAGCCTGAACTGGCATTAAACTTTGCTAGAGCTGCTCTGTGGCGCAGAGCTGAACGCCATGAACGAAAACTTTGCAGCGTCTGTCTTAAATCATCCCGTCTCCGTCGGTCTCAGTCTGTCGTGCAGCAACCAGGAAAGCAAAAATGTCATGAAAGTAAGTTTTCGCTTTTCTAAAAGAAGTCCAGGGACAACAAACTTGATCTAATCTGAGGTCACTGCTCATAAATTTGTCACAACAGTTCCTTCCTGCTGACAGGGCACATTTCAGAGATCATGCAGTGTTCTATCTGTCCTGCAGCAGAGGTTCATCCCTTTGTGTACAGTCATGGAAAAAATAATTAGACCATCCTTGTTTTCTTCCATTTCTTGTTCATTTTAATGCTTGGTGCCACTAATGGTACATTTGTTTGGACAAATATAATGATAACAACAAAAATAGCTCATAATAGTTTCATTTCAGAGCTGATATCAGACATTTTCCATGTTTTATTGATAATAACCAAAATGACTTCAGTTCTTCCATCAGTAGCTATGGCATTGTTCTACCAAAAACAGCTTTTAGGATTCCTTCTTTTCTTTTCTGTCTGTTTTTCAGTCCCATGATCCACACAGGAGTTCGTACTGATCCATAACCATTGTTTCTGGTGTCTCTTCATGCTCTGCACCACCTTCTGATCACAGCAGCCCATTCCTGATGCACTAATTCTAACTAATCTGCTTTGTTTTTGGGCTTGTGGTTCTCCATTTAGCGTTTGATGATTTTCTACAGGTTTTCAGTTGGATTTAGATCTGGTGATTGAGCAGCCAAGGCATGGTTCCAATGTTCTGGTTCTCCATCCAGGCTTTAACTGACCTGTTGGAAAATCCAGTCATTGGAAGCAGGAAAGAGTTTTCAAGCTGATGGAGAAAGACTGTTTTCTAGAGTACACCTGAAAAAATGTTATTTGATTACTTTTTGGTTGGCCAAAAAAGTGTCTGTCAATGAGAAATCCTTAAAAAATGTTTTTAAGGGAGGTTTATAGAACATTTTAAGGGAATTACTGAGCAATTTTGTTTGTCGAGTCTGTTAAAAATATCATGAGGATTTGCGCTCATGATGTCAGTATTTCTGTGTGTATGTACAGTATGCATGTGTATGTACAGTATGCATGTGTATGTACAGTATGCATGTGTATGTACAGTGGTGTACAGTGTGTATGCACAGTATGTCTATGTACAGTGTGTATGTACAGTATGTATGTGTATAGTATGCATGTGTATGCACAGTATGTATGTGTATGCACAGTACGTATGTACAGTATGTATGTGTATGCACAGTGTGTATGTACAGTATGTATGTGTATGTATAGTATGTATGTGTATGTACAGTGTGTATGTACAGTATGCATGTGTATGTACAGTATGTATGTACAGTATGTATGTATGTGTACAGTATGTATGTGTACAGTATGTATGTGTATGTATAGTATGTATGTGTATGTACAGTATGTATGTACAGTATGCATGTGTATGTATAGTATGTATGTGTATGTACAGTATGTATGTACAGTATGTATGTGTATGTATAGTATGTATGTGTATGTACAGTATGTATGTACAGTATGTATGTGTATGTACAGTATGTATGTGTATGTACAGTATGTATGTACAGTATGCATGTGTATGTCAGCTGAGATCCCTCCTTCACAGCCTGTCTTGTCCAAGGACAATCTATTCCCACTGAATCAATGTTTTCAATCTGGTCATTACCATTCCATCAGCATTATAATAAATAATTCTCCTTTCCACCAAAGTGTGTTTATCTACATGCACGAACCGGCACTCTCACGTGCTGATAGCACACTGTTTATTTAGTTTATTGAATGCTGTCTTCTCCTGGCCTTCCATGTGACCTTGTCTGTTGTCTAATCCTTATAATTACCTCTGTGAGTTTAATGGGATTATTGTCATTTATTTCCTGTGACACATAGTGTGTATAGGCATTCAGAGCCATTCATGTCTGCATATCTTTAACAAATGGGCTCATTAAGGTTGATTATAGATAATATTCTCCAATTATGCCAATTATTGCGTTGTGTCTGCTACTTGGGGACTGCAGTGAATTTGAATTCAGAGAATAAATATGTCACCTATTAGCACATTGTTATGCTAATATTAAGCACATCTGATTTACATGGTGTGACATCAAACTACAATAACATAAAACAATCATCCTTACAATATCTGTAATAAATAAAAGCTACAGGAACATTTTATACACTACCATTGAAAAGCCATGGGTCATCAAGCCAATTTCTTGTTTTCCATGGAAAATCCCACTTTTATCCATGTGCTAGCATAACTGTACAAGGGTTTTCTAATCATCAAGTGAGCCTTTCAGCACCATTAGCTAACACAATGTAGCATTAGAACACAGGAGTGATGGTTGCTGGAAATGTTCCTCTGTACCCCTATGGAGATATTCCATTAAAAATCAGCTGTTTCCAGCTACAATAGTCATTTACCACATTAATAATGTCTACACTGGATTTATCACTCATTTAATGTTATCTTCACTGAAAAAATGCTTTTCTTTCAAAAATGAGGACATTTCTCAGTGACCCCAAACTTTGGAACAGTAGTGTAGGTCTGTAATCTGTACTGATTTGGATTTAAGTTGGTGCTCTGTTGGCGTCTTCATGAGGAATATAATCTCATGTCAAATCTCACCAAGAAACTTCACTTGAAAAAGGCTGCAAACCCATTTACCCCTTCAGAAACACCTTGTTTGTTAAAGGTAGTGTGTGTCTGGGGCCATTTGACTCTATTCACCCAGGAGCCCATTAAGCCTTAATCCTGTCATGGTGTTTACTCATTAATCCTGCTGTGGACACACGGGAAGGAAGAAGGCTAATTAAAAGGGGGGGAAAAAACATGTTTTAAAACATGATGAAATGCTGTAATGATATTAGATATGATGAAGTTTTTTGAGTTTAAAAGAAACATTCCTGACTTGAATTTGGCCCCTTTAGTTTTCTTGTGCAGCGATACTCTGCTCAAAGTGCTTCTGCCTCGTTTTGAACGCTCCTAAGAGGTACCTTTCTCTAAACGTTTCATGTGGTCTACACCTCCGTGGTGCTGAAGCAGTAACCCTGAATGCTGAGTTTTCCTCTGTGAAAGAAAAAGAAGTCTGAAGGAGTTGGATCTGCCATGTAGGAGAGTTATAATGATGCTGGTGTGGCCACCTAATTCTGCATTTTCAACTTACTGTGAGCACAATGGCACAATCCACAGTTCAAGTTGTTTGCACCCAATGTTCTCCCAGTAGACGCCCCAGGACATTAGCAGCACAACAAGCCACTGATGTTCTGACACTGGGGGACAAATTCATGGTGCACAACTCCATTAATGTTCAACAGAACAACAAGCTTGTTCTTGACGCTGCTGACAAGATGTGCCTTTGTCACTTTTGGTTACCATGGCTCCTCCATTGAAGATTGCCGTTTGGTGTCTGGATCGCCGCTATAGAGCCAGTTCCCTTCAACAGTGATGATGTTTGACGAAAAGGTTGAGTCAGTTTGACACATAGTTTGATGTTTGCTCAGTGTGAGCTCCACGGGGAAATTACAAACAAGTGATTAGAATGAAAGTTGCACAGATTGTCCCATACTTGGAAGAAGCACCGGGACCCAAACATTCTGCTTCAAAGGTTCAGTTTTTCTGGTTATAGGTGCAATTTTTGAGCTGCTTGTTCACACCTTAAATGTTGATTTTTATATTGACAGTTAATGACAAAATGCTGTTTAAAGTCAAAACAGTGCATCTTACCTCGAAGGATGAATAAAGGGAGGTATTTCTGAGATGAAAGCCACAATATCGACCGCTGTGTCTGACAATGGAGATGATATAATTGGAGGTGAAGCATGCTAAATCCAGATTAAGTTCACTGAAATGAGACAGATGTTGCACCAAAGCAGAGAAGCGCAAAAAACAGTCCTCTATGGACATAACGAGGAAACTTTCCCAGAGAGGACGGCACAGAAAGATGACAATAGTACATATAAATGAAGACAACTGGAGCACAGGAAATAATAAACTGACAATAAAGGAAGTGAAATTAATTATTTTACAACGGTGATTTTTTTTAAAACTTTCTATCAACCTCAAACTGCAAAAACAAAACATGCATGTAGAGGCACAGTAAATAAAGGCAGTTACTAATTAAAATGACATATTTATCTAAACTGTACAACAATAAAATACATAATTTACTATTTTAGATTTCTGCAGTGTTTGCATTCCAGTTCTGTCTGAGGTTTGAAGGTATTTTAGTGAAGAGGTCCATGCCCTTGAGGACTGGGATGGCTCTTGTGAAGGTACCAGCTGATCTGTCAGAAACTTTGAGCACATTCACAGCAAAGGCATACATTTTTAAAACCATCAACACAAAAGAGACAAAGCCATAAACATACCGTATAACTTTTACCCTTGCTTGTTCTGTATAGATCAAATAGCTCGCAGGGATTCGGTGTGTATCAGACAAACCAATCAAAAAGCAGATTCAGGAGAAAATTGGCACTGTTAGTCAATAAATCTGCAATTTTTGTGCTAAGTCGAAATGTGTTGTGTGAAAAAGGCACACGCAGACGGCAGGCAGAAGGAGTTTAATTGCAGAAACTAATTACAGATGAGCAGCATCTGGGTAAGGGAGGTGATTAGGTCCTTTAGAGGACCTAAAGTCTGGCCTGATTCATTGACAGCTCCACTATATTCCCTTTTTATTTGGAAACATCAAACATTTTCAAGTTTTTCAGCAGAAAGCTGCTCTCAAAGGCTCTAAATGTGTAAACAGCACTGAAAAACAAACAGATATCACGATGGAAGTGCAGCATGCTAGATTTTTGGTAAGTGAATCCACAGATATCTCTAAGTCACGGAAAAATAATTAACAGCTGCTTTCTAGGATGTAACGTCACGTAGGAGCCTTTTAATTTGAGCTAGATGCTGCAAAACAGGAAAGAAACAGCACTGCCAAGTGTGCACCGTGCATTTCATTGTAAGTTTATTGTCGGCGTGCATTTATTCTACTGTAAAATGTTGGTCACGCTAAATGTGCAATCTCAGTAAATGTGTGAAAGGAAAGAAAGGAAGGCAAGCAAAAAATCTTGTTAATGGCAGTGTAAATTGCTGTTAATAATTAGCTAAATGCATTAAAGCTTTGAGAGCCTTCAAACATAATATTTGTGTTTGAAATAGAAAATGCACGGTGGCATTTCTGTGTCCTTTAGTTTACAATATAGAATATATTATGCGTCACTGAAACAATGACGTGTTTATCAAGTGTAGGTGCAGGATGGTCGGTTTCCCAGCTTTATGAGAAGTTAATCCATAAAAACATAGCATTATTTATGTTACACCCAGCATTATTCATATTGTTAAGGAATGGAAAAGTTTGAACTACCTCAAGACCTCTTTACCAGCGAGAGAGACACGTCATCCAAAAGATGATGTCATCAGGTTTGTCATTAAGATAAAAATTGTTCAGGAAGTATTTTAAAATCTGTGTAATCTGCTTTGCTTTTTTACATTAACATTGGGTTATTTTAAGACAAGCTCAGGATAAGAGAAAGCATCACCAAGCAAACTTAAAAACTAAATACAGGGTGAGCATTTTTATACATTCAGATATTAATGTATGCATTTTCTAGGAAGCCTTGAATAGAAGCCCTGACGTCTTACAGTACTAAAGAAAAGAAACAGAAATGAGTTTTGCCATCACAAAAGGCCCAGTTTGGTGTTTCCTGTTGAGGAATTGAACTTCTCTGCTTCAGGACAGGACACAGAGGATGGAAAACCAAATAGCTGGGAGTTGGCCCTGGTTTGCCCTCATGGATGAGGCGTTAGGGCAGTCAGCGGCAGTCTTACCCCCCTGCCTGATTGCCTCGATCCAAAAGGACAAGCCAGGGCCAAACACTGTACAAGCATCACAAGAGATGAGGAGGAAGAGGAGGAGGAGGAGGAGATGGAAAGAGGCAGTGAGAGAGGAGACAAACCAGGGCGAAGAGGAGGATCCCGTCTTCACTCTGCTGGTGGAGGACATCCTTTATCAGTGAGAAAGGAGAGAGCTTGACAGAAAAATAGAAACTCTAAAGTTGTTAAATTCACCTTGTTTTGACTTTGGGCCTCTTTCCTTAAAAAATCTAGTTGTGCATTAATATTATGTGTAAACAAAAAAGGGCGAGAGTTTTACTATGACATGCTAATTTTGTTGCTACTTAGGAATGGTCTTTGTTGCGTAATTATTTTTGGATGACAGTAGTTGTTTAAGCCAAATACACAGTAGACAGTTTAGGTTGGTGATGTAGGAGCAGAGCACTGAACCATCACTAGAATTACTACCAATACAGTTTGGAATAAAAAAAAGGCAATGGTGTGTCTGTAATAACACAGAAACAGCATAAAATTGGCAAAATTCAGAATATAATCAAAGTATTCCAATCTGAGAAAGGCTTTAATTCCATTTTGTCAGTTTTAATTAATCAGTTGTTATCAGGACAGTAATGTGAACAAAAATATAATGTGCAAATGGTGCAAATGAAACACCATCCTTTTCTTTTCCCTTTTCTACAAATATTCACCAATCAGCCACAACGTTAGAACCACTGACGGGTTAAATGAATCACAATCATCATCGTTCGGTCGTTGAACCTTGACATGTACCCTTCATTATAACATTGACCAAACACACCCAGAACAGCTTCCCCAGCAGGACAATGGCCTTAATCATCCTGCAACAACTGTTAAGGAACAGCTTGAGGAACATGACGAAGACCTCAAAATATATCCAAACTCCCCAGATCCCACTTCAGAGATCCTACAATACTCTGTAAATATCACATGGTCAGGTGGTATGTCCCGGCTACCCAGTGAGCTGCAGGCCATTTTCCCTATCTCTGCTTCTTTGCTCTGAGACCTCTGTCTTGGTTATTCTGAGAGCCAGCTATACATGCTGCATCTTATCTCTGTACTTGAGGATGTGGCAAATCAGGCAAGTTTTAGCCCCTCAGCAGCCACTTTGCCTCGGGCCCCTCGGTGTCTAGAACCACCGCAGGCACAAGGTGACCCGCTGTCATCTTTGGAGTCATTGCAGTGAAAAACAAACCCAGTATTTGATGTAATGTCAGCCCTATGCCAGAGACACAAAGCAGACACTTATATTAGTCACACACAAGCAACTAGTATCACCAGAAAGGATGAGTTCTGCAGTTTGTTTTGATTTATGGTGGGTCTACTTTACCAAACAGTAGGGGCTATGAGGCCTCATTTAGCAGAGAAGCATGAGTGTGAAAATGGGTGAAGAAATTAGTAAATATATTACTTTGCAGAAGTTTGATCCATACCATAATTACTCCAGCATGTACAAATATGCATCATGCATAATTTCTCCCATATCCTGTGATATTAAATTAGCAAATGATTGGATACATATATGAATGTTTATGCAATGACTGCACTGAATACATATTTACATGTCTATGCAATAAGTTCATGAGTAATTCCAACCATAGTAGTAATAACGCGTGGAGATGGACGCAGGCTGCAGCTGTGACTACACTGATGTAAATTCAGAATATTTTTTCTCTTGCTAACTCTTCATCACACAAATATGGCAATTTGACATGAACTACACCTCCACATCAATTCAGCAGAGAAGAAGTGAGGTGGCTTTTAGGCTCTGTAAGGGTTAAACACCTGACGCAGGCGGATTGTTGCATCCTGAGGCGCTCTTAGGATGCATTGTTCCTGCTCTCCAAATGAGGCCACATTTTTGAAACAAGATAGATCACGGCGGCCCATTATGACATATTTTGTGTACCAGTACTGACTGTGAAACATCCAGCCGTTGAATTGGGACACAGTAAGAGACAAATTAGATGACCTAGAGGCAGCGGAGATGAAGCACCTGTCGCCATGATGCATTGGTCACATGGGCGGCCTCATTTGGGATTGAAGCTCTAACCCTGAAGGATTACGGTGAATCTCTACCTCCTGACAGATTCAGCATGGGATTTTTTTGCCGGTTTCCAGTATTCCATGGAGTGAAATGCCAAAGTAAAAACCATTCTGTCTCAGAAAATCGAATCATAAAATAGCTCACAGTTGGTTTTCATTGCATGTGTTGCATTGTTGTTCAGAGCTAACCTTTGGTGAACTGAAAGCTGATCCTGCTGAGGACACAGCAACACGCCGGCACCACGTATGACAGGAACAGCAACACGCCGGCACCACGTATGACAGGAACAGCAACACGCCGGCACCACGTATGACAGGAACGGCAACACGCCGGCACCACGTATGACAGGAACGGCAACACGCCGGCACCACGTATGACAGGAACAGCAACACGCCGGCACCACGTATGACAGGAACAGCAACACGCCGGCACCACGTATGACAGGAACAGCAACACGCCGGCACCACGTATGACAGGAACGGCAACACGCCGGCACCACGTATGACAGGAACAGCAACACGCCGGCACCACGTATGACAGGAACAGCAACACGCCGGCACCATGTATGACAGGAACAGCAACACGCCGGCACCACGTATGACAGGAACAGCAACACACCGGCACCATGTATGACAGGAACAGTAACACACCGGCACCACGTATGACAGGAACAGTAACACACCGGCACCATGTATGACAGGAACGGCAACACGCCAGCACCACGTATGACGGGAACGGCAACACACCGGCACCATGTATGACAGGAACGGCAACACGCCGGCACCACGTATGACAGGAACAGCAACACACCGGTACCATGTATGACAGGAACAGCAACACACCGGCACCACGTATGACAGGAACAGCAAGACGCCGGCACCACGTATGACAGGAACGGCAACACACCGGCACCACGTATGACAGGAACGGCAACACACCGGCACCACGTATGACAGGAACGGCAACACGCCGGCACCACGTATGACAGGAACGGCAACACGCCGGCACCACGTATGACAGGAACGGCAACACGCCGGCACCACGTATGACAGGAACGGCAACACTCCGGCACCACGTATGACAGGAACGGCAACACGCCGGCACCACGTATGACAGGAACGGCAACACGCCGGCACCACGTATGACAGGAACGGCAACACGCCGGCACCACGTATGACAGGAACGGCAACACGACGGCACCACGTATGACGGGAACGGCAACACGCCGGCACCACGTATGACGGGAACGGCAACACACCGGCACCACGTATGACGGGAACGGCAACACACCGGCACCACGTATGACAGGAACAGCAAGACGCCGGCACCATGTATGACGGGAACAGCAACACGCCGGCACCATGCATGACGGGAACAGCAACACGCCGGCACCATGTATGACAGGAACGGCAACACGCCGGCACCATGTATGACAGGAACGGCAACACGCCGGCACCACGTATGACAGGAACAGCAACACACCGGCACCACGTATGACAGGAACGGCAACACGCCGGCACCACGTATGACAGGAACGGCAACACGCCGGCACCACGTATGACAGGAACGGCAACACTCCGGCACCACGTATGACAGGAACGGCAACACGCCGGCACCACGTATGACAGGAACGGCAACACGCCGGCACCACGTATGACAGGAACGGCAACACGCCGGCACCACGTATGACGGGAACGGCAACACGACGGCACCACGTATGACGGGAACGGCAACACGCCGGCACCACGTATGACGGGAACGGCAACACACCGGCACCACGTATGACGGGAACGGCAACACGCCGGCACCACGTATGACGGGAACAGCAAGACGCCGGCACCATGTATGACGGGAACAGCAACACGCCGGCACCATGCATGACGGGAACGGCAACACGCCGGCACCATGTATGACAGGAACGGCAACACGCCGGCACCATGTATGACAGGAACGGCAACACGCCGGCACCACGTATGACGGGAACGGCAACACACCGGCACCACGTATGACAGGAACAGCAACACGCCAGCACCACATATGACAGGAACATCAACACGCCTGCACCACATATGACAGGAACAGCAAGACGCCGGCACCACGTATGACAGGAACGGCAACACGCCGGCACCATGTATGACAGGAACAGCAAGACGCCTGCACCACGTATGACAGGAACAGCAAGACGCCGGCACCACGTATGACGGGAACGGCAACACACCGGCACCACGTATGACGGGAACGGCAACACGCCGGCACCACGTATGACGGGAACAGCAAGACGCCGGCACCACGTATGACGGGAACAGCAACACGCCGGCACCATGTATGACAGGAACAGCAAGACGCCTGCACCACGTATGACAGGAACGGCAACACGCCGGCACCATGTATGACAGGAACGGCAACACGCCGGCACCATGTATGACAGGAACGGCAACACGCCGGCACCACGTATGACAGGAACAGCAAGACGCCGGCACCATGTATGACGGGAACGGCAACACGCCGGCACCATGTATGACAGGAACGGCAACACGCCGGCACCACGTATGACAGGAACAGCAACACACCGGCACCATGTATGACGGGAACAGCAACACGCCAGCACCATGTATGACAGGGTTGTTGTGATGAGTCATGCCATAGTGTGCATTGCAGCACAATCTGCTTATGTGTGTGGACTTTTAACAGTACAATTAAGAATATTTTTCTAGACTTGGCTAATTATTTTGATCACAAAGTAAAATACAATGTGTCACACTGTTGTTTTGTCTTTTTTTGTCATTTTTTCTCTTGTTTTTGTCATTTGTACACTTTTTTTGTTGCTTTGTAACTTTTTGGACTAATTTTGTGTCTCTTTTTTGTTTGTTTCATGTCATTTGTCTTATTTTTGGTAATTTTCTGTCTTATTTTTGTCATTTTGTGTCATTTTTTTGTAATTTTTTCTCTTGTTTTTGTCATGTGTACATTTTTTGTTGCTTTGTAACTTTTTTGTCTAATTTTGTCTCTTTTTTGTTTGTTTCATGTCATTTGTTTCATTTTTGGTCATTTTCTGTCTTATTTTTGTCATTTTGTGTCTCGTTTTTGTAATAACTTGTCTTGTTTTTGTTGTTTTTTGTATTTTTCATCATTTGTCTCATGTTTTTGTTGTTTTGTGTTTCCTTTTTGTCTTGCTTGTGTTTTTTGTCTAATTATTGTCAATTTGTGTTTTGCTTTATTCGTTGTTTTGTGTATCATTTTTGTCGTTCTGTTTCATGTTTTTGTCATTTTTTTGTCTCGTTTTTTTCATTTGTCCATTTTTTTGTTGCTTTGTAACTTTTTTTTAATCAAATTTAGTTTTTTTTTTTGTTTTGTTTCATGACATTTTTGGTCATTTTGCGTCTCATTTTTGGTCATTTTGTGTCTCATTTTTGGTCATTTTGTGTCTCATTTTTGTAATATTTTGTTTTATTCTTTGTTGTTTTTAGTCTTTTTTTGTCTGACTTTTGTCATTTGTCTCGTTTTTGTTATTTTGTGTTTCCTTTTTTTGTTGCAGAGCCCCCTTCATGCATTATATTGTTATTCAGAGCTAACTTTTGGTGATTTGAAAGCTAATCCTGCTGAGGCAGCAGCAACACGCCGGCGCTGTGTATGACAGGGTTGTTGTGATGTGTTGTGTTGAGTCATGCCATATTGTGCATCGCAGTGCAATGTGCTTATGTGTGTGGACGTTTGGAGATTCCTGTATGTGCGTCTGTGTGCATGCATGCATCCGAGTGCGTGTGTTATTAGCCTGGAAGAGCAGCTTAAAATGACTGACAAATGACAAATCATTGACAATCCCCAGACTAGAAAAGAGACAGTTTTGAGAGGTAAGGTGAAGACCGGAATACAGAAAGGAATAAAAACAGCACAGGCGGATTTCGATATGAGGGTCGGAGAGGGTAAAGAGAACTAAGAAAAATACTGTAATCCACTGAGGAAGATGAGAGTAATCTGGCAGGTGCACTGGAACAAGCAGATGTTTATTCTCTGCCGGAGCGTCTCACCTCTCTGCTGATCTGAAATCCAGATTCCTTCTGGCCAACTGATGTTTATTTCACCCTAAAGGCAGGGAGGCAGAGATGGAGAAGGTAAAGGTAAGGGAGGAGTGAAAAGAGCACATTCAGGGGGAAGTCGGAGGGATTGGATGCAGGGTGAGGAGGGGAGGGAATGGTGTAAGAAAGAAGAGAGGGGGCAAAAGAGGTAAGGCTGCAGAAAGGAGGACGGGGAGAAAAGGCAGAAGGGTGGATTGAAAAAAGAAAAGGACGAAAGGGGAAACGGGAGTCAAGAGAATGGGAAAAGGTGAGGAAATGAAGAAAATCTGTATCTCCTATTTACTACTGAAGCTCTCTGTCTCTCTCTCTCACACACACACACACACACACACACACACACACACACACACACACACACACACACACACACATTCAGATAATAAACACATGAACCAGACTGTAGATAATTGCCTCATGGGAGAATGAGAACCTGGATTGACAGGTGGACTGGTGTGCAGAGCAGCAGAATGAGGAACGATTTCGATAGCAGAACACCGACACACATTTACACGACTGCAAGTAGACTCACACACACATATATAAATCTATATATTACATATAACTCACAGCAGTCAGTGATGCATAAACTGCAAGCAGCATACAAACGCATGAACACAAATCCTCGCAGCATATTGGTCACAAGTGTCCTTTATGGGAGACGGATAGATGGAGTGGATGGGATAGAGTGCAGGCTGGAATAAGAAGTTCAAATGATTAACTACACACACACACACACACACACACACACACACACACACACACACACACACACACACACACACACACACACACACACACAGAAACGCAGATGAATGAATGTGGACAGACCGGCCAGCAACCTTGTATGTCAGCATGAATAGATGTACACTGCAAACACAAACAGACACGTGCACGGCGAGGCGCATGTGAACACACACTGGTGTTTGATTCCCAGTATTGACAATCATTCCGTCAGTGAGGAGAACCATGGCTCATCAAAGCCTCGTTCAGAAAGGCAGTGTGAGCGTGAATCCCATGCAGAGGTTCCTTAAATATTTTAATCATCTCGGGTCAGTTTGCCAATTACAGATTCAAGAGGGGATTGTGAACAGAAGCCATGCGGACTCACAACTAGCTTGTTTATTGAACTGTTTAGGTGAATGGTAATCACACCCTGTTTAGCATATTTAGCTCTACAGTTTTTTTTCACTGTGATTCTAAAATATTGGAGCTGTTTCAGCTCATCTTGTCTAAATGCTTATCCTGGCTGGGTTCTGCTGGTGTGATTAACTCGGCACATGCCAGCACATCTGCTTCTCTGCCAAACTCCTATCAAGCTGAAGTTGTGGAGTTTCACTTTGCGTGTCGGTTTGGTTCATTCGGTCTAGAAAAAAGCAGAAAAAAAATGTTGCTTTTTAGTTCTGACGTGTTCACACGGGCTTTTTACAAGTGAACCAAAAGCTGCAAACATGGAAGTTATACCGACTGACAGGTGAAGTCATGCTAGGGAAAGTTTGCGTCATCCTGCGTCACCAGTTCTACACAGGTCCACGTGGAGGGAATAAAAATCAGGTGGTCGACATAAAACATGCAGGACTTTCTTCAACTTTCCTAGTGTCACGCAGCTCTACAAGAAGCTGCCTTTAAAGAGAGACCGTCTTCTGGAGATTCCTCCCAAAAAAAAGAAGAGCAGAGGCAGAGGAAGGTTTCAAACCAGTTTCTGTTTGTTAGTTTGTCTGTCAAAATCAACCAAGATGAACTCCATGGAGGATTCGAGAAAAGACATATTGCATGCAGCTTGTAAATATTGGTGTAAAGGGGGTGGGAGCTTAATAAGTTTTACTTACTGTTCACAACATGTATAAACTTTACCTTGTAAAAGCTCCAAATAAACTCAAACTCAAACTCAAACTCGAAAAGTTGTGCATCTCGAGAACTTTATTTAAAATTGTGAGATATATTCATGGAGTTTGCATGTTCTCCCTGTGCATGCGTGGGTTTTCTCCGGGTACTCCGGCTTCCTCCCACAGTCCAAAAACATGCTGAGGTTAATTGGTTACTCTAAACTGTCCGTAGGTGTGAATGTGAGTGTGATTGTGTGTCTGTATATGTAGCCCTGTGACAGACTGGTGACCTGTCCAGGGTGTCCCCTGCCTTCACCCGAGTCAGCTGGGATAGACTCCAGCACCCCCCATGACCCTAGTGAGGATAAAGTGATGTATAGAGAATGGATGGATCTTCTTGGCTGTGGTGAAGAACTGAACTCTCCAAGTGAACTTCTAGTCGTCAATCTACTGTAAACAAACCCATAGAACTGAGGAGATAAATGATGTCTGGTACATCTGAAGTGACAAGTACACACTGCCTTAGGAAGGCTGGTCCACATGGTGAAGCTCAAATGGTCTGTCCTTAAACGGCCAATTAATCACAACATACTCAGAGCTCAGTTCATCTGTTTTGGCATTTTTAGGTCTTCTTATAAAGCTGCTATAATCAACCAAGCACAACTTTTTTTTTTTTTACATTAAAGTAAAGAGTCTGTGGTTCTTCTAATGCAACAATTTCATTTTTTTATTGTGGAAAAATTGAAAATTTGGAGTGGCTTTCTGCACTTCATTCCCATTATGTTCCTATTTTCTGACTAAACACCTTGATGCTGTTTAGATTTTTTGGTCCAGTTCAAACAGTATTCTCAGCTGGTCAAACACAAACTGAAAGGAAACCGGTTCCATATCGGTGTGAATCCATCTTTAAGGTCAACAGGGAGAGTTCTTATGTCAGCACGTCAGACTGAGGCTGACGTTATTATGTAATGAAGAAAAAAAACGTAAAGTGAGGGAACACGGCAGTGTAGTAGGGGATGGGTGAAACATCTCTCATCACATAGGGCTTCAAAAAGTCACTGAAGCACAGAGCGAGAGACTCACAAAGAATGCGAAGGAGGAAAATCATCAGAGACGGAATGAAACTGACAGACACAAACAGAGAAACACGGAATGAAAGAGTAAAACAAAACAAGAGAGAGATGCAGGAGCACTCTGAGACAGGAGTTTAGAAAAAAAAAACACCCAGAATGACAGAGAACTAAAGAGGAGGCAGATGAGCTGGTGGGAGCAGTGGCTGAGTTAATTTCCTGAAGGATGTGTGGTATTTTGGATTGTAACAGAGTATCCTATAAAATCAATAATCAGGATTTTAGAGCAGAATAAAAGCTGCTATAAGTTGCTTTTCTAGTGGTAATATTGGCTTCTTGCTCTGACAAATGTCTGATATTGTAAAATCCATGTGAGGATTTGTTGCCTAATCTTGCCTGTGGTTAGTTTCATAGCTGTGGTTTTGTGTAATTTAAATGTACTATGTTTAACTGTAATTAATATGTAAAGCGCTTCATCGCGGCGACGAGAATTTCATTCTGCCAAAGGACGGCAGATGAAAATGAGTCAATCTTGGCAAAAATTGGGCTCATTTACATTTTTATTACTGCTGAAATATTTACACTGTGATAAATAAATACAAACAAAACGGCACAGACACAAAAAGAAAATGGGAAGACTTCATGTTTTGTTTCTTGTGGCTCTAATAAAATGATTACAGTGCAGGTAAACACACTAAGGGGAGGAAAAAAGGCAGGAAGGTCGACGGAGACGCACAGTTCTCCTGCACTTCACACTGTTCGCTGTCAAAGCCCTCTGACCTGAAACTTAAACATGTCATTTTATCACTCTGCCCTGAGCAGATATACTTTTTACATGCACTGTGGTCCCGCAATGCGACAGGAGAACCACAGCTGTCACTGAGAAACATGATGCAGTCGCCTGAAGACAGATGGGAACACACCTGAGCCCCCGTAAATTGCTGCTGGTAGCGGGAGAATGTCACATTTGGAAAGTGCTCATGTCTGTTCTGCTACGTCAGATATTCTCACACGCCACTTTTTCATTACTTCAGTGGTTTACTCAATGGGCAGCAGCAGTTAGAGTGATTATTATGTAGCTGCTGGTAGAGATAGAGGCAGGTGTTGGCGAAAAAAGCTTGAATGAGGTTTTTCTTTTCTTCAGTTTACAACTATATCAACAACTCGCAGCAGGGTCAGTCTGTAATTGAGGGGCTTTTGAAGGTCATGGTCATATATCTTGCATACATTTTTATTAAAAGTTAAAAAAAATTATGTTTTTATTTTTATTATGATCATGTCTTTACAAATTCCATCATTATTTATTATTGAAACAATCACTTGCCTGAATCACTTGGACAAAACTTGTCCAAAATGACTCGAAATTTGTCCAAAACGAATCAAAAATGAGCCGTAATTACAGAAAATTAGTCCGGAATGACATGAAATTTGTCCTAAATGACTCAAAAATGATCCCAAACACAGAAATAAAGGACGGGAAAGTGTTGCTGTCTCTGAAAACATGCGGATTGTGGAGAGAAATCCTGAGCAGCAGGAAGATAAACAACTGGAAAACATGTCTGCCTGTTCAAACATTCAAACCTTTGCAGCATGATTTCTGTTATCACACACACACACACACACACACACACACACACACGTTTGTTTTTCTATACCGGTGGGGACTTACCATTGACTCCCATTCATATCTAACTCCTAACCCTTACCCTAACCCTAACCTTAACCATCACCAAATCAATGCCTAACCCTAAACAAACGTTTTTGCACTTTTACATTTTTTATTAACAACAATATGGCCAAGAAAACGGTGTTGCTACCCGTGGGGACCTCATTTTAGGTCCCCACCGTAAGACAAGTCCCCACCTTTATAGCAAATAGTCAGGTCAAAGTCCCCACCGGAATAGCAGAAACAAGTACACACACACACACACACACACACACACACACACACACACACACACACACACACACACACACACACACACACACACACACACACACACACACACTCACATATTATGTTTTTCTATCATTGTGGGGACTTACATTGACTCCCATTCATATCTAACCCTAACCCAGACTAAAACAATGGCTAACCCTAAAGAAACATTTTTGCACTTTTACTTTTTTCAGTAACAACAACATGGCCAAGAAAACACTGTTTAAACTTGTGGGGCCCGAAATGAGGTCCCCACAAGTGACATAGTTTTCGGTTTTCCTACCGTTGTGGGGACATTTGGTCCCCCACAATGTAGCAAAAGCTAGAACACACACACACACACACACACACACACACACACACATATTGTGGGCATTCATAAACTAACATTCAGTCACAAACTACACACACTGTAAGGAATATGACTCTAATAAACAAACCCGATATGGAGGGAAACAAACAAACAGACACGTGTGCACACAGAGGTATAATGAACCCTCTCCTCAGGTAGTTTTCTCTCTCACTCTTCCACCCACAGCGCCTCCATGCAGTTTAATATATTAGATCTAAAATCTGTTTCCTATTCCACAGACTGGAGTTAATCCTCACTCCAAAGACTGATCATCTCACTGAGACACTTCACAAGCTCAAGTGAAAATCCAAATTAATTACAATCACTGGGTTTCCTTCACAGTCATGCGTGTCCGTATTTACAGTCAGACTCACCCAAACAGAATCTCATCCGTCTTTATCTCCCACTGCTCACAAGTACTGTGTTCTCAACGTTCACAAATCTGAAATATCACAACTCGGCTGATATTTTATCATGTTGAGACGGCATTTAAATATTAATACGTCAACAGGAATATGATTAGTAGCAGTCACTGGAAAGTGTTTGTATTTTTGAGGTGTGTTTGTGTATCTGTAGCTTCAGCCTTTTCAGCTCTTTCCAACAACCTCTCCCTGCATCTGTTTCCCCCTCTGTTGTACTCTCTCCATGTAAATATTCATTGGAGCTCTTTGTAACACTTAGTTCAGCTTTCTTTCCCTCCCCATCTGCCCCCTGAACACCGCTGCCTGCGCTACATGCTGATGAAGTTTACTTTGTTTCAGGAAAGTTGTGGGATACTTAAAGAAATATTTCTTTAACCCACAGAGTTTGACAATAAAAGTGGCCGTCAGCTTTGGTTATTCAGTGATCCTTCTTTCTTTGAGGCGTTAGAACACGTGCACTCCCTCACTTCATGGTACTTTCTTCTGAGGCACTGATCAAACTTAAATTAAGCGTGTGCAGGGGCAACATCTCCGTCATCCTCTGAGATTCCCCTCATCTCTTTTGTGTCTCGCTGCAGAGATGTTGCGTTTTGTAGAAAGCAAGCGTTTCATTGCGTCAAACCATAAACATCACGGTACTGCACAGCATGTTGTCATGGAAGTAGCTGAATTAATCTGTCATTGCCAAAAAGTTGAAAATCCAAGCTATAAAGACAGTAACAGCTTTGTATTGGTTTGGGAAAGTGATTAGCCTCAACAAAAAGAAGTGAAATGATGTTTTAAAGTGCATCATACTCCCTCCCTGTCCCGTCTTGGCTCTGCTTTGTCTCCTTGATAACATTAGCTACTAGTAAGCCGAGATTTAAAACAGTCCCCCATAAAAACACGACAGCATAGGTCACTTGTGCAAGCAGCTTATTATGAGCCCCGGCCATGCTTCATTGTGACAGCAGCACCCTGCAGTGGCTGTGGTAATTACGATGAGGGCAAAGGAGGACGTGAAGTGATGTAGCTGCACTGAAACACAAGGGGGCGCTGTTTCACACTTCCTAACATACAGCTAATAGATCACACCAATGATTTATGGGGAATTTAGATTTCTTCTGGCTGGGAAGCCATAAAGAGGTGACAGAAGGCAGTGAGGTCTTATGTTAAAGATGTTAAAGACACACATTTATTCAGTTATTCAATTCATTACCTTGAAATTGTTGCAGATTTGTGATAAAATGTGAGCTTCCATAGGTTCTTGGCATTTTCCATCATGTTTTACAGTCTAACCAACTATAAATTGAGAATTCTAGTGCAGAAGTTCAGTTTCTAGTCATTTTTTTTGGCAAAAACTAAAGAAGTTAGCAAGTTTACCTCTAAAGTCCATCACTGAGAGAGTTGTGCACTGCAGCTGCTTACAAGTCCAGCTAAAGCTGCAAAACCGTATTCAAGTGTTTTCAAGTGCCTGTGGTCACTATGCAAAGCACAATCAAAAAGAACGAGGAGTTCCACAGTGAAATAGCTCAAAAGTCATGGTCCAAAGCCAGAAGCGATCCCTGTCCTGGTGAGAATCGTGGTGTGAGAAGCAGCCGAGGTTCACCACCAAGGCCTGCTGATAAATACGAGCAGTTCTGGTACAAACAACAAGGCTGTTACCTCACTGAATACTACATGAGCCTGGTGTCCACAGACGTCGACCACAGAGGACTTAAGTTTTCCAAGATAAGCATCGAAAGCTGGACTAGCATTTTCAAAATCTCATGCATGATTAGAAAAGTGGAGTGAATTAAGATTGCATTAAAAATAACAGGTAGTCTGCAGAAAAACAGCCTAAGGCAGCATTGGACCTTCAAGACAATGCCCTGGAACATGGAGCCAAAGCAGTCAAGAAAAAAATAACAGTATCAGTGAGTCCAGACCTGAATCCAGTTGAGAATCTGTGGAGGGAACTAACACTACAATAATGACAAGGAAACGCTAAAACCTCAAAGACCCGGAGATGTTCCCTGAATAAAGGAGTGGTCCAGAATCCCAGTGGGGATTCAGAAAGTTTGCTACCAACTATAAGAGACATTTGATTACTGTGGTGGCAAATATAGGCTTTGCGACTGATTACTGAGAGAGTATGGATGTTTCTGGACATGACATTTTAAAATGCCATGTCAGTTAAAACAAAAAATGACGAACCACAGGAAGGACACGCAATACGTAATTATGATGCACAGAGTCAAGGGGAAATTAAATAATACACGCTGATTGCTATCGTAATATGTCAGATTTGATTGATTACATGCGGAACACATGCCCAGAGAGTAACTGATTCCTCTGATAAAATGAATAATGTCATCATGTTTGCAGCTCTGCAGGACGTAACGTCTCCTTGACCCGTGAGACCTGAGACAGGACCGAAAATGAGAGAGGAAGCGGAAAACGAGCGAGACGGCATGGGATTAAAGACCAAACAGAATTCCTTTCCTAAATGAGATCTTAATGTAGGAAATGACAATCTCTCCAACGCAGTGATGGATGGCAGCAACTATAACAAAAGATGACCTCAAAGAAATGGAGCATTTTTAGTGAAAGCTTTTGAAAAATAGAACTTCTGAGTAAGATTTTTGAAAACTGATGGATACCACTCGATATACATAAACTGCAAGTTCAATTTCAAAAAATTTCAGCCTCAGTTTATCATTTACACATTACAACTTCCAGATCACAAAAGCACAGAACATTCAGCGTCAGGTAATCTGGAACTACTTTATGATCAAAACAACAAAAGACAGACAAAAGAAGAGACGCAAAACAACAAAAAAGAAAATGAAATATTACAAAAACAAAACACAAAGCGACAAAAAAATGGACAAATGACATAAGCGAGACAAAAAAAGACACAAAATGAAAAAAACAAGACAAAAAACACAAATGAGACAAAAAGGAAACATAAACCGACAAAAACATGAGACAGTCGACGAAAGGCAGGCTAAAAACAGCACAAGAAACCAAGAAAAAAGATTACAAAAATGAGACGTAAAATGACAAGAAATGAGAAGAAACATTCGACAAAGTTACAAAATGACAAAAGCAAGAAACAAAACAACAAAAATGTGAGATGAATGACAAAAGTCAGACAAAAAACAACAAAACAAGATACAAAACATCAAAATAACAAAGAACAATCTAGTATTTCACTTTATGATCAAAACTTGTCATGATCTAGAAATTATTTTAAATTTATAGTTTTACTAATTTACAATCTGCAGTTAATGTCTTCTCTGTAATTTTTACACTTTGAGGGCCAGATTGGACCCTCTGGAGGACCGCTTTTGGTCCGTGGGCCACATTTTTGACACCCCAGACATAAACGATGCCGTGTTTCAGGAGTTGTACTACACAGGCTCGCTGCCATCTGTGTAAACAGTTGCTCCTCTGACTTAGTGGTTCGCCGTTTGGCTTCTGCAGCCATTACCAGCTGGTGACTGATGGAGCTAGCATGATGGTTAATGAGAAATGACTTCCCACTGCACTGGAGGGCTAGCTGTGAGTGTGTGTTTGTAGCTCTTAGAGGCTGTCTTCTGGTTCTAACACAGGCCCACTTATAGGTGTGTCACAGGGAAATGCATGCAGACGTTGTACACAGTGGATCTCAAATTTAGTTTAGGAGGAGGTTTAGTGGAGCAAAGCAAGTTTATAGGAGATGGAGATGAAACACTGGTGGTTATCTAACTTCTGTTTCTCATTCTGGTTGGAAATCTATGCTGTCATAAACCACTCTTATAGCTCTATTTTATATAAACTGCAAGAAGCCTCCCTGGCATAATAATCATATAGTATTCTCCCATTAGCTGGTATCATCATTCACAGCTGTTCCCAGGTGTTTTGTTTCCAACGTAGTTCTTAAAGTCGTTTTATTCTCTTCTCCTTTCGCTGTCTGCTGCCTCCTCTCTTAAAATCTTAAAATTTTAATTCATTACATCACCTCTCCTCGCTGTCTCCCCTCCTTTGTCGTTCTTCTGGTGATGGCACTCAGCTCTGACATTCTCCACGAGTTCACCAGTGCTATATGTGACTGATCAGCATACTCCCTCACATGTGAAACCCGCAAGATTTAATCCCGCCAGGACCTCTCCTGCCACTGCAGGCGAAAGCACAGTTTGCCTTCGCGCATGTTGTGTAATCAAAACCAAATGTGTGTTTTGTGCCGTTGCAAGCACAGTTACTCTGCAACATTAACATAAATACATTCCAAATAGGATGGAAGCAGGGAATTGATTTCTTGAAGGGAACTGGGTATCATGAATAATGACTTAGCCTGGCCCAGTCCTTGAAGTCCCTGATGGAAACCAGGCCAGCGTCTGGTTGATAAGACGGGCTGTTTCTGACATCTAGTGGTGGAACTTGCTGTTGCATTGAGGACACACTGAGGATGGATGACAATAGATAGCTGAATAAATAAATCTTTGGACGGTTGACAGTGAGTGCAGAGCTGCCATATTAGAAAAGAAGTGCAGGCAGAATGCTTTTTCTCCTCTCAAAAGGAAAAATCCAGAACTGACACCAGTTTACTAGAATTAGAAGTATTATTATAATGCAAATATATGCTTAAAAATACTGTTTACACTGTTCATACTGTCTATACTTTCCACAAAGTTTATACTCATTTTAGTTCAGGTTCCACTTTCAGCCCAGTTTGATCTCCGCTGGAAGTAACCAGTAAAACCATAGCATAATAATCAATAAATAACCACAACCCAAAATTTTTCCTTTGTTTTAGTGCAAAAAAGTTAGTTTTGAAATTGTTCACATTTAAGGAATTGTCGTTTTCAAAAAAATCATGAACAACCTGAAATTTCTTAAGAAAAATAAGTTCATTTTCAATAATATTCAGTCTCAGTTTATAAATTTAACATTAAAACTTCCAGATCACAAAAGCACAGAACATTCAGTGTCAGGTATCTGGAACTACTTTATGATCAAAACGACAAAATTCAGACAAAAAAAAGAGGCAAAAAACCACCAAAAGAACACAAAATATTACAAAAACAAGACACAAAATGACAAAAATGGGACAAAAAACAACAAATAAAGGCAATGACAAATGACAAAAGCAAGACAAGAAACACAAGCAAGTTAAAAAGGAAACAAACTGACAAAAACATGAGACAAAAGTCAGACAAAGGTCAAACAAAAAAGCGAGACAAAATACTAGAATGATGCACAAAACGACAAAAGAACAATGAACAATCTAGTATTTTATTTTATGATCAAAACTTGTCATGGTCTAAAAATGATTTTAAATTTATAGTTTTACTAATTTACAATCTGCAGTTAATGTCTTCTCTGTAGTTTTTACACTTTGAGGGCCGGATTGGACCCTCTGGAGGACCACTTTTGGACCACGGGCCTCATGTTGGACACCCCTGGTTTATGTTAATGACTATTTCTACTGTTTGCACTGCTCAAACCACTATTTTCCCCCTCTGTGAAGAGATTTAGATTGTCTATTTTAAGTTCTATCCACATCTATGTATTCTTATCCCCCTCTGTCCATTCTGTTCATACTGTAACATAACACTACTTCTGGTTAGAAGTTCAACTGCATCGTCTTAATATTCCATGCAATAACAATGAAGTTAATCTAATCTAAACTAATCCACTTTATTTGTCCCCTTTAACATCTTGTAAGACCTGGCCTACGAGTTTGTGCTTCAAATATCAGGGATTTGTCCCAAAGCCATGCCAGAAAGTTTAATTTAACTCCAGTTTCTCCTGTAGCCTGAGGCCCTGCCTGCTTAAACCATCTGATTTGGTTGCCTCCTGACACCTTCCTCTGGAGGTATTACAAGCATGTCAGAGGGATCACATATCTCATCTAGCCGGAACATTTTAGAACCATCCAGGTGTACCGTCAGTCTAAGAACAAGGATGCAACAACGCAACCTGCTACCACTGAAACCTGGATGAAGCAGAATATACAGCAGATAGACGCTGCATACAAAACAGCATCTCTTACATACTCAAAGTTATTATTTGAATATTATAATGGGGGTCTTTTAAGAGCTCCCATATAATTCATTTGTTTGTTTATGTCTTTTGATGTGAATATTATAAGTTAAGAAAATGTGTCATTTTAGATCTTCTGTTAGCTTTTTTTAGGAGGGAAATGTCACGTCATAATAGCACCAGCTCTGTTTGGTCTCCTGCAAATGAGATAGCGGACTGTCTCCTTATCAGTGAGCCTCCTGAGCTCCTGATATGTAAAATGCTGTAAAGAAATAAACAGGGTTTTAAAGAATTTGCCTATTATAGTGACAGTAAGGAAAGCTCAGAAATTCAGAGTTTTGCAGCGATGTATAATTGGCTGAAAATGAATCATTGTCATAATACTTTGACATGAAGTGAATTTATTCAGCGTACCTTTTTAAGCTCAGCAGCAGTGCCACTTAAAGTCTAACTCACCAGAGGAGGCAGCGGTGTAATTAAAGAAGGGTGCTTACTGCTTAGAGGGGTACTTCAGCTTGAATGATACAAGGTGCTCGTTATGGAGGATCGTTTAAATCAGGAGTTAAAGCAGCATAAAGAATTACAACTGGGAGCAATAGAGTCCACAAGTGAAGAGAGTGGAGTGCATTGTGTTTATTAGTTTTTGTGTGATGCAGTGGGACGACAGTACAGTTTTAAAAAAAGCTTGTGTATGTAGTTATATATCTATATTTATGACCACATACCTTTTTATTTTGCAGCTGTTGGCAGATATAAGTTTGCTTGATGATTGGAAATGAACTATTTTTAATTCCTGAAGAGTAGCATGCCAAAAAAACACTGTTCTAGATAAATAAAAGGGAAAAACAATAATTGCAAGTAATAATTTGACTTCCTCTGCTGTCGTGCTTTGCACAACTGTCTGAATCATAGCAGTTTTCCATGTAAAAATATACATTTTCATATATGTTTATCTGTATGAAAGATTGTAGTGGTTGTGCAAGAGAGTTGTGCAGAAGAGAAAAATAGATTTTTTTAAAGATATATCAAGATGGACACACGACATTACCTATAATGAACTCTTCAAACGACAAGATGACAAGATGAAAATGACAAAATTCTACAGTAAAATTGTACCTTTTATGGCACAAACTGCCAATTCTGTAGAAGTACCACAGTAACATGTGATGTCTCACCAGTAGGGGGAGCTAGTTGTGCTTCAATGACCTATTTCACCTCAGACACATTCTTCTTCTGCTTCAAGAGGCAGCAAATAGGAAAAAGTCAAGGAAAAATTAACCCTGAACTAAATTGTACAATTATATGTATCAACTCATAAGACATAAAAACAATGACTAAATGAATCATTTTTTTTAAAGAAAACACTATAAAACAAAGAAAAATACAAGATAAAGCACAATAAAAGAAGAGAGAAGAGGTGTGTTTTCAGCAGTCACTTAAAAGATTCTGAAATCTCAGCAGTTCCTATCTGAAAAGAGAAACTATTAGCAGCAGCTACTGCAAAGACTCGGTTATGTAAATTCTTGGTTCTGGGTCTTGAAACATCTAAGAGCATCTCGTCGAACTCAGCGCTGTAACTGGTGTCGAGTTCTGCTAAATAAGGAGCTTCCAGAACATTTCAAACCTTAAAAAAATAACATTTAAATCTACAAATCAACCCTGAAACACAAAGGAAGCCAGTGGAAATCTTAAATTACTCAATTAAATCACATATGGAGACTTATTTTAAGGAAAACCAATGAAATTCAATATGGAAGATGGTTTAAAATTCACAGGTTGATTTAAAGTTTCTAAATCTGTGTAGATTCTAAGGAATTTTATTTTATTTTGTTATTTCTTTTTGCAGTTAATCACAGGAGCCAAATGACAGCAACTCTTTTCTGTTGCTTTTGCTTAATCAGTGCTCTGAAGGTATTTCTTGTATTTTTTTTCTTTGAGGTAATCAAAAATAGACATTTTTGATTCAGTATTTTCTATTCTGAGTGCAAAGTATTTAAATCTGTATCCACACATGGACTACTAAAATACATGAAGTCTGTATATTTGTAGCAACATTTCGGTGTCTCAGTTCTAACCTAAGTGTCCCTTTTGTTAATTTACTTAATCTTCATCTGTTTGATTATCCTGCCTCACAGCAATTAGCCTTGGAGCTAGAAAATAACCCCGGCGTAATGCATGAGACATCTGTGACATAAATCCAACACTCCAGACAGACCATTTCAATGCATGAATCTCACTGGACCGGGCTAATTAATGGATCTAATTAGTATTTTATGGGTAAAAGCAGGTCAGTGGCTGATCTTCGGAACAACTGGAATGGACAACGATCTGTGCTGTGCTCTCAGGAGAAATGTTCCCATGATGCTTTACATCTTTCAGTGGTTATAAAATGGTTCAGTGTCATAAGAACTACTATGGATTAAACATAATGGCCAAAGCTTACATGAAATCCCGTCCAGCTCCTACAGATTTCCTGGGATATGGATGTTGATCCTTTTCAGTATTGGTCTTTTGGATAATCTTTTCAGTGCCTTCAGTTGTTTTTTTTTTTCTGTCCTTCTCCTCTTTTTCTCCTCCCTCTGTGTGATCACTGTATTCAAACACCCCAATCAATGTAAAAAAAAAAAAAAAAGCCCCTCCATCTGTCCTGCTGGCAAAGCATTCGCAAAATATGGTGTCAATAATTTAATTACATCTCAGTATGGTTCTCCAGTTGTGTACATGACATTTTAAATTGTTATTAAAAGGGACAGATTTTGCTAAATCCATTCTTTGATTGTTTTTTAGCCAAATGATCCCCAGTGTATCTAGAAGAACCCCAACTAGGAGAAACACCCATCTTCTAATTTCTTTCCCTTCTTTGTTGATCAAAAAGAATGAGATATTCAGTTTTCCAGGCTGTTATGATGTCTACAAATGATAAGTGTCTCCCCCATTCAGTAGCTAGTATAGAGCCACTTTAAAATGTCTCAGCTACTAGCAGCAAACACCAAATGCTTCTTTTTTTCTGGCTGCGTCTTTATGCACTCACAGCATCTGAGGGACTGAAGACTGAATGACTACCTTAATTTTTTATGGGAATGTCCCCACCAGAATACAGACAATACAGAACTAATGTGGCCAGCATTACCATTTGCTGCAGCAGAGGTAGGTCTACATGGTAACGCTGAGGGACAAGCAGAAATGGAGGAAACTCTAGGACCAGTAAAAAACTAATAATCAAGGGCTGGATGTGTGTTTTGTACTATATTGCAACCTAAACTCAATTATCTCTACTTCTTTTCCTTTGGTCAGTATTCACTGGCACTAGAAGTTTGAAATATAAACAGTCATGATGCAGGAACTTAACAAATGGAATCTCCATTGCATGAAAGCGTTGTTCATTGTGTAATGTGGAACCAAGCTGCTAACTTGCTTATACCATAAGTTAAAATGCTTTTATGTTGATCCTGGTTCAAACATGTTGTACTCCTGAGTTTTGTTTTTCTGCCATATTTGTGGTTTGTTTTTTTAGAAGCTGTAATTCAGGTGCTTTTAAAGCTAAAACCCAGCCTAAAACCAAGATTATATAAACCCCCTGTCAAAAGTTTTAGGACACTTTCTCATTCAAATAAAGTAGAACCTGTCCTACAACTTTTGACAGGGGGTGTATCTACCAAATTTGGTACACATATGCAGCACATCAGGCTGAACAAAAAAGTCAGTGACAGCCACATTCCAAACCCAACAGGAAGTGAGCTATTTTGCGTTGAATGTCAGATTTTGCCCATTTTTCATTTTTTTCTAGAGCGAACTCCTCCTAGGGGGAAACTCCAATTCACCTCAAATTGGGCCAGTACATACAGGAGGCCTTAATGATCCAAAGTTATTAAAATCTTTATCCAAAGTCAAAGGGCGTGTCCGTGGCGGCCTCTGGAATTTTGATCCTTCACCATGAAATGTCAAATGCTGTGTAAATGCCCTGAACATGCTCCAATCTGCCTGAAACTTTACATGTATGATCAGAGTCCTGCCCTGATCACATCCATATGATGAAATACACCCCCTGTCAAAAGTTATAGGACAGATTCTACTTTATTTGAATGAGACAGTGTCCTAAATCTTTTGACAGGGGGTGTAAGTAAGGTTAAGTGTGGTATTTTAAGCTAAAACTTGCAAGACACATTTTGGGAGCATGTAAGACTTAAATTAACTTGTTGAAAAAGAATAAAGCTTGGGACCTTTACCATACTGATTGTGCCTTTCATTTGATAGTGTTTGGCTATGAGCTCAGAGAATCTGTACATCCTGACACTCTGATTAGACCTCCTTTCAGGAATGTGTCGACATCTCCATTATACTGCCGTCACACTCAGGAAGACTTAACATCTCACCACACTTTTATTGGTCTGGAGACCTTTTGCAGCCTAATTCCTAATAAAATCCAATCAACTTGGGCAGAGCTTGAAACAACTGGAAACACCTTTGTGATGTGCAGGACTTTTTTTTTTTTTAACTATCTGAGCAGTAAAATGGGTCAGATGGCTTCAGTAAGCAAAAATCTTTCTTTCTGGTTCTATCGGCACAGCTCTTACTTCTGCTTCTTTCTGAAAGCAACTCATTATAAATCCAGTGACACTTCACTGCAGATTAAAGCATCTCCACATTCTACTCCTATTAATTAGGCTGGCAGTGTTTTGATTTACTGTGCAGGCGTATGCGTCTGGATATTCTGTTATCTCAAGGTGGTTCTACAAGGTTTTCTTCCTTGTTTGAGCCATTAGCTGAGCCATTTTTAGCGGGGAGGATTTTCAAACACTTGAGGCACTAATTAACCACAGCTTGTAAATAAAACTCGCGAGGCGTACCCAATACGTTTGAATGGGCGTTGTGGTCTCACAGATGTTTTGCTCTTTGGTGGCGCATTGATGCTGTGTTTGTGTGTGTGAAAGCGTGCCCATGTGTTTATGGTTTCAAGTGACAGTTAAAAGGCAGAGTGAAGAGCTCCATCTGGATGAAAGACATGTGAGCCAGTATTTCTTCTCTTTGTGAGTGTGTGATGCATGTGATAAAACAGGCCCATTACCACCCAATTAACTGGGCGTCCTCCACACAT
Source organism: Acanthochromis polyacanthus (assembly GCF_021347895.1). Classification (NCBI taxonomy): domain Eukaryota; kingdom Metazoa; phylum Chordata; class Actinopteri; family Pomacentridae; genus Acanthochromis; species Acanthochromis polyacanthus. The sequence goes on along the minus strand of NC_067130.1, from coordinate 1,972,611 downwards.
AGACACCATGCAGAATGGTAGAAATACGTATATATACCCTCAGACATACTTGTGTCTCTCTGCTCCACACTTCACCATTCAACTCTGAAGATTAAGGGGAAAAAAAAGCAGGTTATTCATCATGAGCCTGGAGACATGGGATATGGGACTGAGACACAGGTGAGCTCTGGAGACTGAAATACATGATAAATGAAGAAAACCTGTTATAATATCTACCTATTAATATACCTTTGATAGGATATGTTCTTACCTGTTCATCCAGCCGACCATCCTGAGGGGTTAGAAGATAATTACGCCTCACTGATGGACAATGTGATTGGGAAAGGTGGATGGAAGAAAGAGAAGAGAAACAGAAATCCAACCCTGTGGGTATGGCGACATTAATGACTACTGTGGTCACTCAGAGCCAGATACCACTCAAATATAATATATTCTACCTGGACATGAATGCACTAATCAGACCATGGTCTCATCATCGCTGGATGAGCCGTCAGTTTGAACCCTTAATGGAGTTGACCTAGAAAGAAAGAACTCTTTTCAGAATATCGTTAACAGGGAAGTTTTCTCTGCTACGAGTTACTTTCAGACTTGTTCAACTCCACTTTTTAGCTGATCATGGCACATTATCAGTGCCCTTAAGATGTGGCATGTTATTTTTTATGTTCTATTGATCAGTCACTGCAGTGCCAGGGTGTCCAACATGAGGCCCGCGGTCCAAAAGTGGTCCTCCAGAGGGTCCAATCCGGCCCTCAAAGTGTAAAAATTACAGAGAAGACATTAACTGCAGATTGTAGATTAGTAAAACTCTAAATTTAAAATCATTTCTAGACCATGACAAGTTGTTTTGATCCTAATATAAAATACTAATTTTCAGAAGTTTGGGTATTTTTTTAATTTTTTATTTTTTTTGCTGAATTTTTGGATTTTTTTTGGAACAATATTTTTTGGTAAATGAAGACAACAAGAGGGTTAAAATAACCACATACCACAATGTCGTATGTTTTTATTGTTCAATATAATAAATATTTTTGTTTGAAATATGTGAGCAAACTCTTGACTTTCCAATAAAGTATAAGACAATATATTCCATAAATCCAAGCTAACAAGCTAATTTAGTTTAGATCAGAGTATGATTAGTTGGTCAAGACAAAAGTCCAGTCTGACATGTTGTCATTCTGACATGAAGCATTTATGACGTTGAAATAACAGCTCTGTAATTCCAATAGTCCATTCGCTTTGCAAAAAAGAACTAAAATTCTAAATGAGAAGTAATTACATGTGTGGACTCTTCTGTCTTCCATATCACACTCTTGGACAAAAAAAAAAAAACGCTCATTGCTACACTGTGCAGTGAGCATCTGCTGTGCTGAATACAAGCCTATGTAACCAACACTGATCGGTGTCCAGAAGCAATTAACATGTTCCCAGAGAGAGACGGAGAGCCTTTGCAAAGGACAGGAGGACGGAGAGCCCATAGGCACTTGCCAAGCCCACAGAAGGAGGCGACGCTCACCTGAGACCGAGAGCAGCGTACTGTGGAGGAAAATTCACAGTTCACACTCTCCTCAGAAGCACATCGAGAGGCAGGAACGGAGAGAGGGAAGAGGGATGGAACAAAGGGAGGAGAAGGCGTCCCCAGATGGCGGGGCATACGGCGAGATGTGTAGAAGACAAAGCTGGCAAGCTGATGTGACACGGAGAGGAATACAGGGATGTGTGTGTGTGTGTGTGTGTGTGTGTGTGTGTGTGTGTGTGTGTGTGTGTGTGTGTGTGTGTGTGTGTGTGTGTGTGTGTGTGTGTGTGTGTGTGTGTGTGTGTGTGTGTGTGTGTGTGTGTGTGAGAGAGTGTGTGCAGGCCTTTGATCACCCCTCAGAGAATCATCACTCCACATTCCTTGTTTTTTAATGAAGATCTCCATTGAAAAATAAAAATCATGCACAGCATTGCCATTCCCTCTAACACATCTGAATCCAGCCCTATATATTCTATTATGTACTGTTGAAATAGATGCTTTCAAAGTTACTTATCTTCTTTCTATGTGTGGTTTTTGTTTGCCTGCAGAGGGCAATGAAACACTACTCTCTCCACATTTGTTCAAGCTCAGTAATTCTTGCACATTCATATGCAATTCCATTAGAGTGTAGGTATGCATGCGTTAAGGTTAAAGGTTTACACATTTATCCCAGTAACTCTGGATAACAGCAGTTTCCTCAGCAACAAGGCAGAAAGTATTGCAATGCTAACAAGATTTAATTTTTCCCTCCTGGTATTTGCTTGTCTTTTTTTTTCTCTCCGTTGTCTCTCGATATCCATCAAACTGTTCCTTAACCTCTCTCTGGGGGGTGTTTACCAGTTTAGTCTGACGGGCTGCTGTGAGGTAAAAACAGAACCTTTAATCGATCCAGCACTGATTGAGCTCCTGGCTAATTAATAATGGATCAGGTCGGCTCTGCGCTTTGCTGCGAGGTGCGAGGTTTCAAAACAGATCTCGAGACCTGATGGGGGGGAAAAAAGGAGAGTTTTTCATGCCCAGGCCCCATATTTACCTGGGTAATGCCACATTTCTGTAAATGTAGGTCAGGTGTGTGAAGAGGGTTCACTTGTGTCTTCTAGCCTGAATGCCCCCGAGAGGAAAACCATTCCTGAACTGTTTAAACATGTATTATCAGAAACAAATGCAGGCCAGGAACTGGACAAGTTTTAGAATTAAAAAAACAGACTTTTGCAACATAATCATGGATGCAGATAAAACACAATTTGATTTGATTTGCTTTTAATTTTAACATTAGAATTCATCTGTACATTTCTGACTAAGCTGAAATCTGATGACCCGATCCTGCTCAAAAACTCAGATTACCCTTCATCCCTTTATATTGGATTAAACCATTTCAAAATATACTGAACCTTAAAAATGACGGCCGTTTCATTCTTCTGTTGCGGTGAGCTGTTTTATACGATTTCCTCTTCCTCTTCTCCTTCACACCAGTCATACGCCATGTGTGCAAAAACTGTCCATTAGTCTGAAAAGTAGAAGAGAGCTCAGACGAAAGGTCAAGTGGTGTCAAAGAGGGCAGGAGGTGGTGTAACAGAAGTCAATTATTGATTAGTCCAGTGAACTGATATGAATACAGACGACCCAGACCGTCTGAGGACTTGATTCATGAATATGAAGAAGGGAAAAGAGACTAGACGGTATTTTTTGCTTAAAAATTCTATTTCCTTCATTTCTATCCAAGCTGTTTGTGTTCGTCTGGTATATCATATGTTTTTCTATTCACTGTATTTCATGTCGGCTGCACAGTGGGGTAGTGGTTAGCACTTTGGCCTTGCAGCAAGAAGATCCCTGGTTCAAATCCCGGCCTGGAATCTTTCTGCATGGAGTTTGCATGTTCTCCCTGTGCATGCGTGGGTTTTCTCCGGGTACTCCGGCTTCCTCCCACAGTCCAAAAACATGCTGAGGTTAATTGGTTACTCTAAATTGTCTGTAGGTGTGAATGTGAGTGTGATTGTGTGTCTGTATATGTAGCCCTGTGACAGACTGGCGACCTGTCCAGGGTGTCCCCTGCCTTCACCCGAGTCAGCTGGGATAGACTCCAGCACCCCCCATGACCCCAGTGAGGATAAAGTGGTGTATAGAGAATGGATGGATGGATGGATGTATTTCATGTCAGTATGATTCAGTGTGATGCTGTTATTGAACAGCCCTGAGCACAGATTTCACTCCAACTTGAGGTCTGTTTGTTTAATGACTCTCCACAGCAGATGGAGGGCCAGTGTCAACCACATTAATGCTGTTTTTATGGTCCCTGCTCGTGCAGACATATACTGTAAGTGCACATCAGCATGATAGTCCGCCTCAATCTCATCTAAACCGAAAACGATGCTAGGACTGTGGAACGTGGGGTAAATTCTCAAAATCACCTCCTAAAATTCTCAACCTTTGTCCATTCCAGGGGCAGAAATGTGAATGCTATTGAAATTCTGAGCAGCTGTGTTTGATAACTGATGTAAGGCTAATATTTTTTGACAAACCCAGATGGTTTCACACCTGTTTCTGTGGGCATAACAGGTTTTATTATAATGCACTATTATACGTTTGAATAAGCTACACATTTAAACTCTAATCTCGACAGTAAACAAGTCAAACATCAAGGTTTCTTTTTGGTAGCACAAGATGAGAAGATGAGATGATAAGCAGTTCAAAATTGGATTTAAGGCCTGGATGTTTCCACAAGCAAGAAAATGAAGGTGTATGATGCCAACGTGAGCAGGTGTGACCATCATGCCAGTCCATGCAACAACATTTAGGAATCATGAAGAAGATCAGTGTGTGAACAAACATGTCGGGCAGGGGGTTTAGGGTGTGCTTGTGTGGTTCGGGTGAATTCATGAGACATCTGGCATCCCTGAACCCCCGGCCCTCTATTACCAACACACACACACACACACACACACACACACACACACACACACACACACACACACACACACACACACACACACACACACAGACCTGAATAATGAGGTGTCATGTCTCTCTCACACCCTGGGACCTCCATTCATGCCTCATCCATTCACGTCATCTTCCAAATCCATCTCTTGTGCCGCAACTGTCCCATCTTACACACTCTTTCTCTTCCTTTTACGCACACACACACACACACACGCACGCACGCACGCACGCACGCACGCACGCACGCACGCACGCACGCACGCACACACACACACACACACGTTTGTACTTCTATCTTAGTGAGGACATCCATAGGCGTAATGCATTTCCTAGAGCCTTACCCTAACCTTAACCATCACAACTGATTGCCTAAACTTAATCCTTACCCTAACCCTAACCAAACCTCAATTCATACCTGTTCTCTAAAAACAAGTCTTCACCCTCAAACATGGCTGTTTCAAAGTGAGGACCGGACAAAATGTCCTCACTTTGTAAAAATGTCCTCACTTTGATAGTTAAATGCAGAAAATGGTACTCACCATGTAGCAAGTACAAGAACACGCACGCACGCACGCACGCACGCACACACACACACACACACACACACACACACACACACACACACACAGAGCATCAATACGGGGGTCAGATCATGGTGCTGAGAGATGACTCTTCTATTGAGAATAATTACAGCTGAGGATTGGCTGCTCCCTGGCCCCTTCAGTATAAACCGCTCCTATTGGTCAGGCCGGCTCACGCCTGGCCTACCAGCTGCCCTGTCTGTCCCGGGTGGTGTAGGTGATTATTATGAGTAATGAAGACATTATTTATCATAGCAGATAATTTGACAGCAGGGCTGGCTCTAGCTGCTTCCCTACAATGACGTCCATTGTTGAGGTGCTCCTAATTTATCCTTTCGTCTGTCTTGTGCTCTTGTGTGAAAACGACCAAACACTGAGGCGAAATGGGAGGAACACAGACGTGACACCAGGAATTACCATCTAGCAGCTTGATAGTCATTTAGGACACTGAGTTTAAAGTTTTTGGAAGGTATACACAATTTAAGAATGTGGCAAAAGTAATAATTAGGATCAGAATTACAGTGGGAACTGTTTTCCATGTCCATATAGTATGTTACGCTGCATTTACTGCCACAACAATGATGCAAAAATATGAAAAATACAACACCAAATAGAACTAATAAGAATCAATATGTAATTTCTATTAGCAGAGCATTTCTAGAAATGAAACCTACAAAAACTGCGAGTCTTCATTATAACAAATTGCTGATTTTACTATCCTATAATAAGCTTTATTGTTTCCTATATTGTCGTGATGGATACTAGTAGACAATTACCATTTTATCAAGTCCTTGTCCTAATGTTCTCCGTGGAATTGATTCAGCTGAAAAAAGGTGTTTATGAAACAAAATGTGCTAAAAATGTGGTCTCACACATCCAGAATGTGTTTGGAACTTTTAGCGTTTATCTATAGGACTTCCAACACCATTAAAGGAGCAAAGTGGCATCAAAAACGAAGCCAGAAACCTGAAATCTCTCAGCTACCTACCACCATTGTTTAAATATTCAGACTTTCTGACATCAAAAATTCACAAAGAAAGCACAAATAATATATCAAAACTATGTCAACACTGAGTATAAATGCATTAGAAGATCTTCTATCAAAGACTGGGGAGGTTTTTCCATCCCCTGTTCCCCTTTAAAGGGTAAGAATTCATCCCAGTGGCTAACAGAGCAGGAATGTGTGTGTCTTTGTCTTTAATGTCATCAATATTAGCTGTACGATTCAGTAGGTTAAAGCGACAAGGACACATGAAGACACACATGCACACAAGATGCCGTGTTCCTCCTGCCCCGTAACCCCGGTTACCTGCCGGCTGCTTCCTGCTGATGACAGCTTTATAACACTGCAAAAACCCGCAGATCCCTCATCACTGGCTGTAAGTTATGTGTGTGTGCTTCACCTGAGTCCATCCATCTGTGACAGCACACATTACTGAGTGGATAGACCGATCTAATCTAATAGACTTATTTTCTTCTTTATAGGCTGCTGAAATATTAGGGAACAGACAAAAAGCGAAACAATGAAAGTGGTCATAAATAAAGAAGAAAGGGAGGCCAGGTGACAAAGGAACAAACAAAGGGAAGGAAGCAGCAAATGCACAGGTGTAGGAGAGCTGGTAGATCGGACAGGGCAGGATAATTTATTCAGCCGGTATGTATGTGGTGTGAAGTATAATGCTATTAGCTGTGATTATATCAGGCAGCTATTTGAGAAGAGGATCTGCACCCAGCTGCTATCACAGATGTGAGGAGAGGAGAGGAGAGGAAATGAGGAGAGGAGAGGAAATGAGGAGAGGAGAGGAGAGGAGAGGAGAGGAGAGGAGAGGAGAGGAGAGATTTATATAACTTACCATGCATGCAACCGAGGATTTATTGTATGTATGGGGAGGAAACTTTTTCACTGTGTCCACACTCCTCCATAAAAATTTGAGTGTCCGTGTGCTTGCATCTCTTTCAAAGGAAGATGCTCTCCTATGGGTAAGTGCATGTGTGTTTGCATCCCTGATGAGCCCTGATGATTGTGTGGTTTTTCCGTGTGTGGACTTCATGCATCCTTCTATAGCAGCAACCTTTTCAAACCATGTACTTGCACACAAACCTGCACATTTGCCATGCATGTGTGCGTCGGTGTGTGACGATGTGTGTCGGTGTGTGCGTGCATCCTCACCACCTCCCCCCCCCCCCCCCCCCCCCCCCGGTTCCTGTGTTGAGGTATCCTTGTTCTCTGTATTGTGATGTTTTTATCTGTGTGTGATTGCTACAGCTCCCCTCAGCCAAAACACACAGCTCTCTGAAGGCACACACAGTGCCAGCTTTAGCCGCCCTCCGAGGAGTTTACGTCAATAAAATATGAGCCGCGGCGTACACACAGCCTAACAAACACTCACGCTAACTCGCACATTAACACACACACTGAGGCCTGCCTCGGCCTGTGCGTTTACACTGCTGTGAACATCAACACTAAGTGGAAGTTTGCACGCAAACATGGCGGCCACGGGAGTTACCTCAGGCCAGCTGCTCTGTCAGCCAGTGAATCAAGCGCACCCCCGTGTTCCCTGTCCATCATTGCTGAATCTGATTTGACTGTGCAGAATGTTTAATTGATGAGCACCGTTTGTCCTTTTATATCTCGGCCTGATCTTTCAAGACCTTCCCATCGCTGCCATCCGTGGAAGAGAAAGAAGAAGATTGAGGAGGAGCGGTGCGTGTTAAGTAAGAGATGGGCAGAGTTGTTCCCACATGGGGATGCGTGTGTGTTGGCTTAGCGTGGGAACTGTTGGTGCAGCAGGCTTGTTTGTTGGTGCATCAAGTGACAGCAACAAACTTCATGTGAAAGCTCTTCAAGCTGAAATGCTTTAAGTGGGCATTTCAGCACAACAGGGGATTGGAGGAAGGAGAGGGCACACACGGCATGCACACGCACAGGGCATGCACACGCACAGGGCATGCACACGCACAGGGCATGCACACGCACACGTACAGCAGACTAACACTGCTAAAAGAAGTCCATCACATCAGCTTGACAATTCGTGATGTAAAAAAAGACTTTTCACAAATGTAGGAAGTTATACTAATTACTAATAACAGAAAATTCATGGTGTGATAACAAAATTAAAGCTAATATTTTAATCCAAATTATTTTGAAATGCCTGTTTCGTATTTTTAAAAATGTTTTTTCACATTGATCTCTTCTCTTTTCTCCTTATTCTTCACCCTTCCACTTGCATTATTAGCCTCCCTTTGTATTTTTCTACTTTTAATTTTTCATCTTTTTTTAAGCAAGTAAAAGTCGATAACTGATTTGCAATCAGTATAAAACATTGGAGTCTGCTATTTTTCAAACAGACAATAAGAAAGACATTTACATAGAATTTGCTTGAGAGAAGACATTCCTTCAGTTTCTAGATCGCTTATGATTGAATAATGTCACAGAGATCTCCAGCCACCTCCTTTTTAGCAGACAACCAGACGATAAGTGTCTTCCTCTTACACTTTATTTGGTTTTAGTCGAAACAGACGCAGTAGAACAGTCTTTCTTGTGGTTTGCAGTGTTTCTTAGATGTGGTGATTTGGCTTCATGAGCTGATAAAATTTCATTGCCACATACTTTCTGCTTCTTTTTCCCATATCTTCTCATATTTGTGAAATTGAAGTTGTGATGGAACTGTTTCCTTGCAGAGGAAAAAGAGACGATAGTGTTATTAGAAAGTGCAACAGCTTTTATTTTACTTTTTTTAAAATTGTTTTTATTTAATATTTTTATTTCTTCTTTTATTTCATTTTTAAGGTTTGGATATCCTTGAACACTTATTTGAACAGAATATAGATTCTGATATTGTTGTAAAGAATCATGTTGGAGATGTGCACTCATGCTGGAATAAATCCTAATTGTGAAGCAACCCTTACCTGCAACGAATTGGAAATATTTTAGAAAAACACACTGAATTACAAGACTTTATAGAACAGTGCGCTAATTCAATTCAATATACTTTATTGTCCCACTTGGGGAAATTTGTCTTGGACTCAGAGCTGTGCTACCAGTATTGTGCAAAAAACACATAAAAAACAATATTGCACATAAGACACATTAAAAAAACAATATTGCACATAAAACAGTATTGCACATGCAATGCTAGAATTAAATGATTTTAATAGTAATAGGTCATGATCTAAAGTGAGCCGGTCTGAGACATGAAAGTCCAGGGCTGTAAATGAATCCCACTCCGGCCCTGCTCTTCCCTATGGGGACCTCCTCATTTTGATTTATTGTCAGGAGTGGAACTACCTCAGAGGTCCTCGAGCATGAATTTCTGATGAACTCAGACACAGTAACAAATAGTTTCTTTCACTTTGCTCTCAGTTTTCCTCTCAAATGGCGATGGGACGATAATTGTAACTGCAGCCTGAGGTGACATCAGCGAGCTTCCTCTTTAAGACACGCCCACAGTGAAACGGCATGATCCCTCACTGGCTTCCGACACAGTTAACTGTGTTTACCGGAACACGTTTAACAAATCAGAGGCCTTTTACTGCTCCTGAGAATATATGTGTCCTCCTTAACAGTCTGTCCACATTGCCAGTTACATCTGACAGTTACAACCTCTCTGGATTTTTCAGATGTCCATCTTGCATGTTTCTTACACAACCAATCCACGCCTGCCAGCCACATAAACGGTTTGTGCTTTACATGCTTAACTGCAAACTGGAGGATTTGGAATCTTTCTGTATTTGCCAACCCCAGCCTTATATAGCCTGTATACATGCATTCAATAAGTCATCTTAGCAGCAGGTAATCTATAATAACAGGTAGCAGTTGTCATGTCAACTAAAAGCATCCTGCACTGTGGCAGTTATTGTGCTATAAAGTATTTGTTACAGTGTTTAGTACTCTTTGCCAACACAGAGATAGAAAGAGAAAACCTGGGACTGCTAGGGTAGAGAAGATGCATCAAAAAAAGAAAAAAGCTCTGCTGGCTGATGCTGCAAAGAGTGTTTAAGATGTACCAGATTTATCTCACGATAAGGACAGTGGCAAAGAGGCAGAAACATCAAAGAGAGAGCTAAATATCTGAGTGAAACTTGGGATTCCAGGTGTAGAGTCCCAGTGCAGGGCTGACTATTTGTGAGGTTTAACTTTCTAAGTGAACAAATTTGTCCACTTCGACAGTCCATCTGTCCATCCATTAACTATACACCACTTCATCCTCATTAGGGTCACAGCGGGGCTGGAGGAAGTCTAGGTACCCAGAAAAGAAAAATCCAGGAAAAAGAGCTTCATCATTTTATATTTTAGCCTTACACATACAGTCCAGATAAATAGATGGTGTGTTGCTTTCCACTTGATTGACTTGTTTTGTCATAATGTGCCAGTTGAACCTCTGGATATACTTGGGGCTGCTTGACAACAAATTCTTTGGCTGCTTTTTCCCTCCAGTCTGCTCCTGCATAACTTTGACCACAAGTATAGTTTCAGGTTTCATGTCTATTTTCTTCAAACTAACAATAACTGTGTATTTGAGAGTGATCTCCTTGACAATACCTCTGACTGCACAACAGCACAAAGTATATATAGTATGCATATAATTTTCCTACACACCCAACACAACAGGCTTTGGACCCTTTCAGCAGCAGAAATGCTTGTGAAAAATGCTGTACCTTCTTCAAGTTTGAAGCTCTGCGCCCTGCTACAGTTCTGTCAAACTTTGCTAATTAGTATTGACAATGAGAATTGGATTAGTATTAATGAGTGTGTTATCACTTTAGATCCAGACTATTGGGGTATTTCATGGTCTGGCTGGGGGGACATCAAGCGTGGACTGACGTTTGCAGACCTTTATGAGAGTTAACAAGAATGGGTTTCCGGCCATATGTAATATCTAGTCAGACACAGAACTTTGTAGCCAATCAAAGTTATTAATAGTCAACTTTTTAATAACACATCCTGACTCCTTTCTCTTTACACGACCCATCCACCCTCTCTCATCCTCTTCTTTGCATCTTTTCTCCTCAGTTTACTTGTGTGTCAGTGTGAGGGTGGATTCATTTTACTTCACCCTTTCTACCTCTTCTTCTTCTTCAACTTACTCTTCTTCTTCATTTCTTTGTTACCTCAACCTTTTCTTCAGTTCTTTCCTTCTTTCTTTTCTTTTTTCACATGCACCTCTCTGTGAATGGACAGGGGCACTCATTAAAGCCATTCTTTATCATTTAATGAAGCCATTGGATTAGAGGTGATGCTTTGGCCAGTCGAAGAGGAGAGACGAGGAAGGGTGAGGGGAGTAGGGAGGACAAAAATAAAATCAGATGCAGGTAGCACCAGCTGAACAAACATTTGATCTCTAGTAACAGACAAAATGGTTTTACGATGTCTTTATTTATGTAGTTGTATGTATGTAGATTGCATTTTTTTATTCATTATTTTTGTCTGTATGATATAAAATAACTACACCTTTCATGGTTTCTATTAAAATATCCCCTCCACTCACTTTTGTGCAATTTGCACAAATTTAAAAACCACCTGCTGTTGAAAACTAACTTTGAGCACATACAGGTTATTTGGTTCATTAGCGCAATCAAATGAAGTTTCTGGATTCAGGGTGCAGTTGATTGGTTGGTTTGCTGGCTGGCTGGTTGGCTGATTGGTTGGTTGGATGGCTGGCTGGTTGGTTGGTTGGTTGGTTGGTTGGCTGGCTGGCTGGCTGTTGGGGTTGTTGGTTGGTTGGTTGGCTGGTTGGCTGGCTGGCTGGCTGTTGGGGTTGTTGGTTGGTTGGCTGGTTGGCTGGTCGGTTGGTTGGCTGGCTGGCTGGCTGGCTGGTTGGTTGGTTGGTTGGTTGGTTGGTTGGTTGGTTGGCTGGCTGGTTGGCTGATTGGTTGGTTGGATGGCTGGCTGGTTGGTTGGTTGGTTGGTTGGTTGGTTGGCTGGCTGGCTGGCTGTTGGGGTTGTTGGTTGGTTGGTTGGTTGGCTGGTTGGCTGGTTGGTTGGCTGGCTGGCTGGCTGGCTGGCTGGCTGGCTGGCTGGCTGGCTGGCTGGCTGGCTGGCTGGCTGGCTGGCTGGCTGGCTGATTGGTTGGTTGGTTGGTTGGCTGGTCGGTTGGCTGGTTGGTTGGTTGGTTGGCTGGTTGCTGCGAAGCCCCAGAGCATTGTACAGCTGTTGCTTCAAAACATGTGATTGGACAGCTGCACTTGTTGGTTAACAAGTCATAACTTCATATCTGAGAATAGGAAGACGTAGCCCTACTAGAAGCAGCTCTGCTGAGGAAATAACATCTGTGGATGTGGCAAATAGTTGGCAGGTATTATGTAAATATGTTACATGGTGATGTCTACAAGTAACAGAAGAAGAGCATGGACTTCAGACCAGGTGTTTCAGGCAGGTAAGGAGTAGTGTTTTCTTCAGGTGAGAACAAATCTCTTTGGTGTGGACCTTTAACTTGCACAAAAACCTTTCTACCACACTAAAGAAAAGGGAAGATCTACAAAGTGTAATATATACTAGAATATGTGCTCTTTAAATTGTAGTCAGGTAAAACTTTTGCATACTACTTCCATATGCAGAAAAATACAGAGTATCTATTTTTAAACAGACTTCCCCTCTTTATTTTTGAAGTTGATTGTCTCACATTGAAATGGAAAGTCAGATTTTACTGAGAGTTAAACCTAAAAAATAAGACACACATCTTTCAGTGACTATAGTTGCTTCTAAGGAGGTGAGGTAAAGAACAGATATCTGATCTGATATTCATATTCAGACAACATAAGAAAAAGTTTTGATATTCAGTTTGAAGAAGAGCAGGACTTCAAGTTTTGTCCTGATGTCGATCCTCGGGGGGACAGAAACATCAATGAGGTGTTGGAGCTTTTAAGTGTGGATGCAGACTGTGCTGTATCCTCCTGACTCCAACCAAGGAGACTGTGCTGTGTACACGCCGCAGTGTCAATATTGAGATATCTCAGCTTAAAGAAACAAGAGAGTAGGCCGGCTCGTCTCTCTACGTCTAATTTTCCTCTGCCTGTCTGTTTCTTCTGCCTCTCTTGCTGTCTTTTTTCCCACCTCATGTCTCATTTTCCACTTCCATGTCTCTACTTTCTCTCTTCTTGCATTTTCCATCTGTCTCATTGTCCCCCTCTGCTGCTGTTCATATACCTGAGCCTTTCCTTTCCTTTTTACCATCTTTTCTCCAGTTCTGTCTTATTTAACTCCATCATGGTTGAGACCCCTCATCTTCTGTCATAACTTCTCTCCGATTGACCTTTTTTTTCTTCATTTGTCTTTGTTGTCTTAAGTTAAACTGGACAATGCAGCCAAAAAGTAGAGCTTGTATCACTTACAATGACTGTTGCAGATTTTTTTTGGTTGCTACACAGCAATCTGAGCCGGATCAGTCGGCCGACAGCAGCAGGTGTCTGAACCTGCTGTTGCCAAAAAACAGGGAGACAGTGAAATGGCCGGCGGCACTGGAAATGGCAATCTGTCTGTGACGCTGCTATTATCTCCAAGCACTAAGTTACACAAGCTGCAAATTAATTCATTTTGGGCAGTTGGATATCACTTTCTAGACACTTTATAACCACCGTCAGAACGCACAGTGATCTGCAAATGAGTAGTTTTTACACTTTCTGAAGAGGATGAAGCATTATTTCAATGAGAAAGTGTAAAACCAGAAAGATAAAGACTGATAAACAAACTTGGGGTATTTTAAGGTATAAACTTGTTCCACTTTTGTAAGTTAGGATTATTTCGCATCACCTACATTTGAGACATGTAAATGAGACTTCAGCAGGGGATTAACTCCTCACAAACCCTTACGCAAGGATCAGACTACATCATCCTGATAACGGTACGATCCAACAGCGCTCGTGTGTCGAAAATGAGAGTTGGTCCTGACGACTTTTATCCTCTCCTTTCATCTTCCACAGAGAGTCACAGCCGCCATGTCACACCTCAAAAGGCCCTGACAGTAAGATGGCATAACTGAGTTTTCTAACCTTCCCTCACCTACTTTGACAACCATGTGGCACTCTGGGTCTCATAGCTGAGTTTATGAGCCCAGAAATCTCTGTGTGGCTCCCTTGGCTAATTCATCATTATGCAATCTGTGAAAAACTGCAAGCTGTTATAACAGGGGTTTAGTCTGGTGTGTCTCCCTGGAAAGTTATGCAGCAGTTTAAGGCACCGCAATAAAAAAAAAGACTGCAATGTCAAGTAGTCCGAGGGTGGTGTTAGTTGATTGTGATAGACCTCTTCTGGCTTTTTGATCAGCATTCTTTAACAAGAGGAAACTTTGCCACTTGTGAGCAAAAATCAGTTATTTCTGGTAAATGTTGGTGCATTTGCACATATGATCTTGTAATACTGGGTCTGAGAGTAACCCTGAGCCCTTCAGTGGAAGCTACAGTCAGAGCCTGCAAGACAAACAGTCCAGAGAATGAGAAATGAAGTCTTTTTATTAATGGAAAGAGGCCCCATAGAAGACCAGGACACATGCAGGGGTTGAATGAACGCATTAAAGTGGGAGGTGAGAGAAGAGCGAACGGTGCTTGACCTTCAATAATCTTCCAGTAATATTCACAAAAATGTACTGGCAGCACTTATTCTGTTTTCATGAAGCCATCAGGATGTTCTTATAGTTCTGACTTCCACTGATGGATTGTGCTTTCTCATACTTTACCTGCTTTTAAATCACAAACGAGACTGACTGGAGAAGTCACAAGTTAGTTTAGGGAAGATAATTGAATGCAGTAAATAATGATTTGGTATTCATGGACAGACAGACAGATGCTGCCTGCTGGTGAACACAGTGGACTTCTGTCTGATTATGAGCTTATGAAAGGCTATTTTTTTATCTCCATCTAATTCAGCACACACTATAAAGCTCAATACTTATCTCATAGAAACTGAAAGTGAATATTTAAAACGAAAATAAAAAACATCCAAAAGAGATTATATTTTCAGTCCCTTTCCTTTTTTATATACTTTTGTTCTGCGTCCTGATCTACTTCTTCTGTTTCCCTCCCTAAGTCTGCCTTCTTTCTCTCTCCTCCCGCTCTTTCATTCTCCCCCTGAGTTTCTCTCTCCTCTCTTTCTCCCTCCTCTCTGCTTCCTCTTTCACCCCCACCCCCAACCTATAGGGATAGAGACTCAGTAGAATTACCATCCTCTTGATCTATAATTACCACACAACTCTCTCTACCCCTGGCTCTCTTTCTCCTTGCTTACTTGCCAGCCGGTCTCCGATTGTACACAGGATACATACGTACAGCATCATTTAAACATTTTTTTTTCCAGCGCGGATTTCAACCTCGTACTGTTTGCGGAAAGGAGAGTTGGTGAGAATTCAACAGAGGATGTCGAACACATGTATGACAAACGCATGGTGCCGTGACCTATATATCGCATGAGCCATGAAGAAAACAGTTTTAAAAAATGATGCCATCACATATTTCCTCCTGATTAAAGGACATGTACCAGATACATGCTAACACTGAGTATAGATATTATTTAATAGTAGCTGCGAACAGGAATGCTAATTGCAATATGCAAGTGCTCCATTATTCAGCTATCTCAGATGTCTTCCTTGTCAGCTGTGCCTTCCTTTCTGGGCTAACAATTTCCCTTTCATGTTAGCTTGTTATCTAATCGTGGTATAGTCAGCTAATACCCTCTTAAAGCGTGTGAAGTATGTATTCGGCTCGCTGTCATAAATGCGATGGCTTCAGTGTTAAAGCCGTACAGTTTTGGGTTGAGTATGGATTTTTTTGCTCAAGCTGAAACTTTGCAAAGTTCATGGATGCACCCTTAGCTGAATTTCGCTGTCTAGCTCTCACAACTGTCAGGCCATGCATCATAGACATTTCATATTTTGGCTATTTGACAGGCTATAGGCTAGCTACTAAGATACTTTTGGAGCGAGCGGATTTCATCATGACACATTCTGTGAGAAAGATGTTTTTGTCCCTTTCAAACACGTCAAAACAGAAAAGTAATATCTATAGATAGTGCCTGCATGATCACAATTTGCATCCATTGCCAACATTCAGATCGTTCTCCACTCCCACCCCTACATCCCCCCAACATATCACAAATCTTATTTTTACATTATACACCAAATCTGAGGTAAAATTTTAAAATACTTAGGCTGCGTTACAAGAGAAATGGAAAGAATCTTCAGGAATGGCTTCCTATACCTAATATTCTTTCACGTCAGCTGGCATTTGGCATCTTTTATTAGACCCTCCAGAAAAACGCAGGCAAAAGTCTTTAATTCCGCGGGCTAAAATCCTTGATTAAGTGAATAAATATGCGGGGTTTTATGCCATTTTATGCGGGGAAATTGCGGAAAGTTGCAAAGTATGCGAATAGCTGTGAAATATGCAAAAAGATGCGAAATATGTAAGAACTGTGAAAAAAAGGTGATTCTTCTTCTACATCCTGTTACTAGGCTACCACTGAGTTGTTGTTTGAGTCCTTTGTGTTCAGCAAACCTTTTGCTGTGTTTCGTAATGGAGAAGTGCTGCAACACGGTTGATTTTCTTTGGTGCTCCAGAACGATGTTGCACGGGGGGCAAAAAAGCTTCCCCCCACTTTCGTGCAGTAAATCTGGGTACTGTTTTGCCCGGTCTCTGGCTGAAATATTCGTAGGTAAATGTGGTCTTTGAGCATTCGCCATTCTTGTTTTTTGTCTCTGAGCCCCGTGCTCCGCATCAGCTCGTGCTTCTAGTGTGTGTGTGAATGCGTGAACTGATGACGTCAGGCCGGGCGTCACATTAAAAACTCACAACTCCATTTATATTGGTTATAGTTTTCTCATTTTATGTGGAAATTGTGAAATCAAGCGGGACCCGCTTATTTCTCTTTTTTTTGTGGAAATGTGAGATTCTTGCGGGAATTATGCGCTGCTTTGCGGGGATTATGCGGCCTTTTGGGAAATAATTGACCCCCGCATAATCAGCGGCATTTTGGTGATTAATGCGGGAATTCATGTGATCGCATAATCGCGTTTTCCTGGAGGGTCTATTTTATGCTGTCTGGAGATGAAGACAGTGAAAGACGTGGAAACAGCGACTCAGTCATGCAAGTTAAATTTTGTTTATGTTACAATTTATATGCCTTAACTCTTTTTGAAAATGTAAAAAAAATACCTCAAGTTAGAGTAAAAAAGACTTCATGAGGATGTTTTTCTTTTTCTTTTCTTTTTTTTTTTTTAGAATTTTGCTGCTCACATTAACTTACTTCAAAATACACACAAAAACACATTCTGAAAACACATTTGCATTGTGCAATTTAGCGTGAAGTCACACTTGGCAGTGAAATGCTCTCCTGATTAAGGTGTAGGACAGAAAAACACCAACACCTTTGGTACATAAGGGAGCATCTGTGGCAATTTACGCTGCTATCCATCACCTGATGGAAAACTGTTCCGTTTTAGTTGTATTCACACATTTACAACACAGAGAATGAAGCGTTTCTTCCCACTTATCCTCATTCTTTTACGCTTTATGTTCTTCAACATTGGCCTTTACAATAATTAAACTATTAATGATAGTAATGAACATTGTTTCAATGCTGTTAGAAATACAACACATGTGCAAACTTCTTTACAAAGAAAAATGTAATAATACAATTCTGTAGCAATAATTTGTTTTGTTTACGTGTATAATTTACAATTGCTAAATAGTTGCACTGACGATACTCCATAGTGGACTTCAACAAGTATCAGAACCAATATTTACTAAAGCTATTGTACTAATTAGACATTCCTGTGATTACACAGATTGGTAGAGCTATGGAAATGAGCAGACATGCATGGTTACATGAGCAGAACACTGTTTTTTGCATTTACATTATGAACAGACCAGCTACAATTACAACCTGTTTTATATCACATTTTTATTTCACAGAATCCTGATTCATCTTTGCTCTAACCTGTCTTGCATGTTTACATCGACCAAGCGGACCAATCACGGCTGCTGTGGTTGCATTTTCTGGAAGATATCTTCCAGAGTTGGAGAATATGTCGTACCTACAGCAGAAGTCCAGATCAAACTTAGGCTTGCATCAGGGCAGACTGTGTTGGACGGCTTAAAACTCACTCCCACTCAACACTAGTTAGTTTGGAATCACACTTAATGTGGCAGACCGTCCAGACAAGCCACAAACAGAGTGAGAACGAGCAGAGAGAGGGAATGGAGTTGAGCCATCGTTCACTTTGCTGCATGTTGTGAGATGGAAAGTTTGGGTGTGAAGGTCAGCCTGTTGTAAGGCAACATGCAGAGAACCAGAGCCTGAGTTCCAGCACACAAACATTCACCTTTTCATCCGTGATAGTGGTGTTTCTCTAGGGATAGCCATGCCAGTCAGTCCTTTCATTTCAGAGTCTGGACCTGTTTCAGTCTCAGGAATTATTTGATGGATTGGCATGAAATTGTGTACAGACATTTGGGATTCCTAGAACAGGTATCCTGCTGGCTCTGGTGATCCTCTCACTTTTACTCCAATGCAACCAGCAGAGCGTCATTTTAAAGTGTCCAGTTTTTGGACAGTGAATAGTGAAATGTTGGTTGAGAGACGGCAGGTATGGCACCCAACATGTTTGTGCTGCAGTGTGACCATTTGGCTGCCAAAGAATGACTTAATCTGGTTAATAACTCAACTCTGCCACACAAAAACTAAATACCATTCCAGCTAAACTGCATTCTCAATTAAGTTTTGAAAGGAAATGATTGTAGGAAATGTTTCTACATCGAAAAACCACAGTCTGTGTTTAGGGTGGTGCTAGCATAAGTCCAACACAGGACTTTAACCCAGAGGAGTTTTGTTCCAGTTTTACAAAAATATCAAAGTTTAGATTCAAATAGACCCTTCAACAGCATGTTTGAAGCTTCTTTTGCATTCCTAGGGTCACCAAGATAACAAGACCAACTGCATCTAATATATATTTGGTTAGTGGAAATGCAGCAAAAGTCTGGAAAGCAATAGAATAAATGGCAAATACTACTATGGCACCCAACATGTTTGTGTTGCAGTGTTACCTTTTGGGCTGCCAAAGCGCCACTTAATATAGCTATTAACACAAAACTGTCCCACAAAATGTTAATTCCATGATAACGAAACTGCATTCTCAATTGGAAAGAAATTGGTAGTAAGACACATCTGAACTTTAAAAAGCCTCAATGTCTATGAGGTGGTGGCATACGTCCAACTCTGGGCTTTAACCCAGGTGACTGGAGTGATAGTGTTATTTTTAGATTTTCATTTTCACTTCAACATGATCCTTTAATAACATGCTGAAAGCTTCTTCTGCATTCCCATAGATAATGTGTGGCTAATATAGATTTGTTTGGCTGAAATGGAGCAACAGTTGCAATAGAATAATACTAATACTAGTATGGCACCCAACACTGCAATGTGAACATTTGGGCTGCCAAAGTACCACGAAACCTAGTTATTAACCCAACCCTGTTGCATAAAAATTGAATTCTATTACAACTAAACTGCATTGCCAAATGCATTTTGAAAGAAACACATTTTGTCCCATTCTGGTGGTAGCAAACGTTTCCACTTTGAAAACGTCACAAAGCATCTGTTAAGGCTGGTGGTGGCATTAGTCAGTACTTTAATCCAGGTAAGTGGACTTTTTGGCCCATGTAAAAGGTTTAATTTTACAAAAATATTAGGCTTTTAATGTGTTTGGGTCACCAAGATAGGAACTCCCACCCTACCTAATACGTATTTGTCTTTCTGAAATGGAGCAGCAGTCTGCAAAGCAATATTATAAATTGCAAACAATATCATTGGTTGAACAAAAACATCTTTGTGATATGTCACTAACAAATGTAATCCAGGAGGAAATAGGTTTCTGTCCAAACATAATGCAGAATCCAGTTCAGTTGCACAGGCGGCAGGGCTTTCAGGGTTTTACAGGATTGTCTGATATCAGGATTCTTATTTGTCTATAAGATTTCCCAAATAGAAAAGACATGAAGCTACAAATATGATTCAACTCATGCAGGAATCCATGCGCAAAAGCCGGACATGCACTCCGATTTTACATATGCAATCAAGACAAACAAGCTGCTTAATGACATGTAAATTAACTGCATTTTTTAAAACATTTTGCCTCTCATCCACCCACTTACATACTGATGTACGCTGCAGCTTATCTTTTCAGAGGGCAGATAATGACTCAGGACAGGTTTGTCTGACATAATACTCGACTCTAAGCTGATATTAGGAAAACGGAGGATGACAGTTTTACTGGGATGGAAACGGAATAAAACTGGTCTTTTGTATGATGGATTCAATAAAGCCGTATGAAGCAGTGACCCAGCTTACTTCCAATCTGCGGCTGATTCGAGACCCAAAGCTGCTGCTGGTTTTTAATCGGTGTGTCATTGGATAAAAAAAAAACGAGTCAGTCAGTCAGTTGTTTAACTATGACGAAATTAATAAGACAGTAGATGAGGCAGTGAGGGTAAACACAGTTTGTAACCTACACTTCTATTCTCCTCAGCATCTATTATTCATCGGCCGAGATGATTCTTTCATGAGGCAAGCTAGTTGCACATAATTCATAACGCAGGCTGTGGAAACTAGGACAGAGTGAGATACAGGCAGAGAGAGGAGGGAGGACGGGGGAGGAAGGAAGGGGAAGGATGAGAGGAGCTGACTGAGGAAGAGGGTGACGAAAAGGATGAAGACAGAGAGGGTGTCAGGATGAGGGGAGGTGAGAGGGAAAGAAGACGAGAGGCAACAGGATTTGGGTTTACAGAAACACAGTTGAATGAAGGGGGAAACATTGCTGCATAGTCTGCTCCGGTTCAGCACAGACAGGGGGAGAGAGGAGCAAAAAAAGATGGGAATTGGAAGGTGAAAAAGATAGGAGGGGGAGAAAGAACAAGAGAAAGATGGGGATGAGAGAAGAGAAAGAAGAGCTTAAGACAGAGGAGGGGGCTGTGTCTCGTTGATGTGACAGACGTCTCTATCAGGCAGAGGGGGGAGGAGTCTGCAGCAAAAAGACAAGTTCATCATTGGCGCTTTGTTTTACCGAAGCAAAGGGACAATACATTTGTTCGAGCTTAACTATGCAGCCTGGTGGGCACACAAATGGATTCCCTGCACGTTTAGCCCCCCCCCCCCCCCCCCCCCCCACACACACACACACACACACACACACACACACACACACACACAAAATCTGTAGCGCGGAGAAGCCATCTTATAAATATACCAGCAATGAAAGCTCCATTATCGTCCTAAATTTGAGATGATTCCAGTTTCAGTTGAACTCGACTCTTTCCTATGTTTGAAGCATCTTCTGTATTCTTTGCTTCACCAAGACAGGAAGTCGTACCCCACCTAATACGTATTTGTCTGGGAAGCAATATAATAAGTTGCAAACACTAGCATTTGTTGACATTTGTTGGAAAAAGAAAAGTTAATCATTGGCGCTTTGTATCACTGAAGCAAAGGGACAAAACATTTGTTCGAGCCGATAAAAATCTGTAAAATCTAAAACAGTTTAAGACAACTTATTTTTTTAACGTGGAAACACCGTGACTGGGTTAATCAGGAGAAAAATGTATTTTTTTTTATTGCTTTTGTCTTGAAAAAAAATATTTCCTGACTCCTGCGCAGTTTCTAATGGAAAAAAGCCGTAATATGTAGAACAATACTGTAATTTTTGCATTTAGTTCTCGAAAGGAATCCAGTGTTTCCCAGTTAAATGTATATATTGCTGTAGTGGTAATGGAAACATATTGGAATATTTATAACAAGTAACATGGCAATTTCTGCATTTATTACATGATAAAAATACAATTTGTTACTTTTGTGTTAATAACAGACATGCTTCAATATTTATGTCAGCTTTAATCGTAATTTTTGCTAAAAATACACACAATAAATGTTACATGCACTAACTGTTGTGAAGATATTGGAAAAATGTTGTAACATTCATAATAAGTTACACAAATTTTATTTCATATGGTACTTTCATGTTCATTTTCAAATGTTTAAAGGCTCAATACTTTTTTTTTTACAGTAAAATATGTAATGAAACATGTTTATTCCCCTTAAAATCTGTAATACTGATACATTTCTTGACCATAAATGTAGAAAATGTTTTGCAGTAATAGTACGGTAGCATTCTGCCAACCACAGCTGCCAGAATTTTCCTTAAAAACAACTTTTTTTTTTTTACAGTATATAGTGAGGAGAAGGCAGTAATGAAAGTTCCATCATTATAATTTGAGACGATTCGCCTTAAAGCAATTGTGTCTCCTCGTCTTGTAAAGCACTGCTCGGGAGTAAACTAATTTTTAAAAAAAAAGTCTGCATGGCGCGAAACAGTCGACATCCTCGTCGGTGTGAATGAAGAAAGAGACGAGCAGTTGAAGAGGTGAGACAAAAGTTGGGACTGCTTCTCTTTGGTCTGATGCCAGGAGCCGAAAGATCAGAATTCAAACATCATTCAGCAGCAGCTCTGTGAATGTATGTGTGTCTGATAGGGAGATAGCGATGTGGGAGGGGGCAGACAGACACACAGAGATCACAGAGAGTGTGCACTTTCTCCACCCTGCTATACAGCTGTGGGCCATGTACACAGCAGAAAGTCACGACCCCAAAGTACGGCACACCGTCTGAATCCCAATGACTTTTTGACTGAGATGGAGCACTTGTGACTTCGCATGATGCATGTGTGTGTGTGTGTGTGTGTGTGTGTGTGTGTGTGTGTGTGTGTGTGTGTGTGTGTGTGTGTGTGTGTGTGTGTGTGTGTGTGTGTGGATGCTCCTGTGCAGGCGTATGGGGGACAGTATTCCTCTGGGAGCTGAGAGCAGAAAAAATAGAATGCTGAACTGTGACAATGACACACTACCATGGCACACACAAGCATGCACACGTACACAACAGCCACCCTCAGAAAGAGGTGTGAGCGTAGGGCAGGACAAGGTGACCACAAATAGAGTTGGAACAAGGCTAAGCATCTTGGCACACGCTTCTGTATATTTGTGCCATATCACTTGGGGAAAAAAGTTCTTGAGATCGTAGAAAATCACAGACAGATGTATCCCAGAATGTCTATTTTCAAAAACAACACTCCATCTTGAGGAGGGCGCCGCAGGTTCAGGAGAATATGGCGACACCACGCTGAGGTGTTGTTGAGCGATGCCTTCCAAGTCCATGCTGTATTCTTAGCTCTGGAAAGTTGACGAAGGCCAACGAAATTCTCTCAAAAGAAAATTTCTTTTGAGTGCACTTTTGATGGAAATTATTAGAAAAAATCCACTGATGCAAAAATGACTTCTTGACACCCAATAATTGATGTCTCACATCTATTTGTGTTCATTTAAAATGGATAAAAAGCAACATTTTATAAAAGATATTCCATTAAATACCAAAGGCACTTTGTGAAAGAGTTCTGTGCAGCTTTATTGGATATTAGAATACATTTTAGTCTATAAGTTTTCTGCTGCTTACTGTTCTGATTAACTCTCACTATTCTATTCATATTTTTTGGCAATTAAACGTTCTGTATTTTCCCTTCAGACAAATTCTTCATATTAATCATAAATTTTCTCCCTACTTGGTGTAGATTGCCCTTCTATATCTAATCATCTAAAGCATGGATGTAATTAGGCAACTTCATAGGTAATGGGGTTCACAAACTGCTTCCACCGCCCTCAAGTGGCCAAAAAAACTGTTGTTGCAGGTTTGAAAGGGAAAATTCATTGATTACTTTAACAGTAACTACAAGAATAGTTCATCCATTTTGCCATATCCAAACTAAGACAACATAAGAAACCAAAGGTGTCCTCTTCGTCTTCTTTTCCACAGCAGTGGTCACAACATTAAAACCACCTGTCTAACACTGTGTAGATCAACAGAACAGCTCTGAGCCACCAGACCTCTGAAGGTGTCCTGTGGTATCAAGATGTCAGGAGCCGATCTTTGAGGTCAGTGAGGTGTTGGCTTGTTTTCCCCACACATCCCACTGATGCTCGATTGGATTGAGATCTGGGGAATTTGGAGACAGAGTCAGCACCTTGAATTCTTTATCATGTCCTGTGCATGTGGTCTACAATAGATAGGTGGTATGAGTTATCATCCTGAATGGCAGGACTCAAGGTTTCCCAGCAGAACATTGTCCAGAGCATCACTCTTCTTCCTAAAGGGCGTCCTGCTGCCATCTCTTCCCCACATATAAAACACACCCAGCCATCTACATGACATAAAACAAAGCACGATCCATTAGAAAAAGACACTTTTGTTCATTGCTCCATGATTAAGCTCTAATGCAGACTTGCTGATTGTGTTTTTTTAGAGTTGTCCACTGACCAGTCTGCAGCTCTAAAGCTCTAAAGCAGCAAACCTGGACACAGTGTGTGTTCTAGCATCTTTCTATATTAGCCAGCATTAAGGCTGTTAGCAGTTTGGGCTACTGTAGCTGGGTCAATATATAATTGCGGGACGTTTTGTACCATAGTTGAGATTTTTGATGTTTTCAAGTCTAAAACCAACATGGCCGCCTATAACCAAACACCACATGGCATTTTAGAGAAAGATTCTTCTAAATATTATATATACAGCTGAGTAAAATTGAAACTGAAAGTTATTTCTAAATATATTGTATAAACCTGTTGACTACTTCATATTAAACAAGTCAGAAAGCCTTGGAGTCTTCCAGTCTTTTCTTCAGGAGGAAATGACATCATGTGGAGCAGGTCATGTGATCTGGAATTAACACTTCCTGGAGAGGAGTTTTTGGAACAGGGAACTTAGTTGGAAGTGATATCTTGGACACGGTTACAATTTGTTATTTGATATAATGCCAAAAAAGAAATATCTGTCATGATTACCTCACAGAACACAATCAAAAACAATTCTGAATCAGCTCATTTTATTATTGTTTAGCTCATTAGAAGGTGGTTGGTATTAAATTGGGACGGTTATTTAGTTGCCATTTTAGTGATATCCAGTCATTTTTTATTAATAAGTGACTGTTTCCATAATAAATAATGATGGAATTTGTAAAGACATGATCATAATGAAAATAAAAAAACATTAGTGTTTTACTTTTATGTAAGATATATCCCATGGACTTCAAAAGTCCCTCAGATATATACTGACCCAGCTCTTCTATGGGAGGAGACAACATCAGCAAGTATTTGTTTCCCACATGCATCACTGAGCTTTCAGTGCCCATGATCCTGTAGCTAGTTCATTAGTAGTCCTTCTTTGGACCAGATGACCTGCTGTACTGTTGTGGAGATGCTCAGATCCAGTCATTCATGTCAATACCAGCCTTAGCAAAGTCACTCAGATCCTTCCACTTGCTGTTTTCCCTTTTCTTTTCAACATGTCAATTTCTCGACCTGATGGCTCACTTGCTGTTTAATATATCCCACCCCTTGATAGGTGTCATTGTAACGAGATAATCGACACTATTTGCTTCATCTGTCAGAGGTTGATTGTTGTGACTGATTGGATATACAACTGTGAGCAGGATTTTACATGTGTTTAAACAAGAACGACTTCTTTCAAAAAGGGACATTTTCTCGTTTGTTTCTTTGTTTGCTACAAACACAGACAAAAAATTGCCGTGGAGCAGTTACTAGATGCAAAGTCATTACACCACGGCTTTGTTTTTCCTCTCCTAGATACATTACATCATTTACTGTGTGTTTTTCAGCTCACCAATATTTGCTTTGTAAGAGTCGGTGGCATTGTAATGCCATGAGCACATTACTGTGGTTTGTAAAAGCTTCCTGACTGATCAGTTCACATTTCACTTTTCTCTCCATCTCTTTCTCCAGTTTATGTGAGTTAATATATGTCTGTGTGTGTATATGTGTGTTTGTGCGCTGTATTTATTATTATTATTATTATTATTCATGGCCAGCCTTGTATTTTATATGCATGCATGCAGCGTGCACAAATCTGTGCTTATGTCGCAATATGCAGATACTGATTCAATCCACATTTGAGCATTTCTGCCTCCAATAACACAGTGAAGCACTTATAGCACTAAAAAAAGCACTGTGTGAGTCTCTCATATGACAGTGTAAGTTTCACATATTAGTCTTTAAAAACAGCAGTTCTCAGACTGAGGGTTTCTCTAAATGTTAATAATACCATTGCAGCATTGAAAAAAGAGAGAATTATTGGGATCAATAATCCTACTAGACAATTAAATAATCCTCCAAGCATAAAGTAAAATGAAAACAATTATAGATTTTAATATACACCGTACATTCAGTGAGAGCACTGAGCTCTGAAGTTCTCATTTTCTCAGAAAGAAATGAAAGAATTTGCCAGAGGGGTGAAGGAATGTCTGTTGGTGTATTGTTGGCTTGCTTTTAAACTCTAATAGGATTGTCCTTCCCGTCAGTATTTTGAAACTATTCCTGCTAAAAATGAACTTAGAGAGAATCACTAAAACGTCTGTTCTGTGGAGAAATATGTGCAAAACTGCTGTGCAAATACGCAAAAAAAATCTCATGAACCTTCACTCCCTATGTTTGAGATTAAAAAGTGTCTTCCTCAATCTTTTATGTGATAATTGGAGTTTGTTTGCTCAATATATTCACAAACTTGTAACTTATTGCTCAGAATCATCTCAGTAACAGACAGACAGACGGTCACTGTGGGTCAACCAAGGTCAGGAGTAAAACTCCAACCTTCTCTTGATGTCTCTAACGTCATTGTAGAAGGGCTGTTTGTCCCATTCTTCACTTAAAACCTTCGGATTAGCACTCAGCTGAAACTTTAGAGGATCCTCTGGCTAGCAGCACACCCCTTTTAGATCAATAGCAGGAGAAACTGCCCCCTTCAAGGATCAATAGTGGCACTTAACACCAGGGCTGGGGTGAGGTCTTCTCTTTGGGTTAGTTTTTATTTTGTCACAATGTACAGCGAACAAAAAACAAAAGAGTCGCTTTCTATTTTAAATCAGGAAAATAATGCAAAACTACCAACTGCATAATACAGAGAATGATAGTTTGATAGTTTTTTTTGTAGGCTTCAAAGAATGTATGGTCTATTACAGCTGTGA
This sequence comes from Acanthochromis polyacanthus, assembly GCF_021347895.1. NCBI lineage: Eukaryota > Metazoa > Chordata > Actinopteri > Pomacentridae > Acanthochromis > Acanthochromis polyacanthus. The sequence continues at coordinate 1,945,525 of NC_067130.1, read as the reverse complement.
CCAACGGCAAATGATGAGGAAATGTGACTTACATTCATGTCAGAGTTGGCTGCTTTCCAGACCCATGCCTCATTGCACCTGATAAAGCAGCTTTAATGTCATATGCTGTGAAAAGGGAGATTATTCAGTAACCTTGATCGCGTTAATTCACACCGATATACCACCAAGAGCTGCTGGTCAGGACAACACTGGTCATAAATGTCGTGGATCACAATTAAAACAGAAAATCAACCTCTGTGTCTTTCACTCTGAATTCAGATGTATAGACCAGATGCTAATTTACTTTGGGTCCATTACTTCACACAAACCGCCCTTCCTACGGAGGTGTAAATGCTGATTGATTCCTTGAGAAAAGAGAGACATCAAAACACGAACCATAAAGCTGCACAAGGCACAGAAGACTTCACTCTCCCTGTTTTTTTGTTGCTTTTTTTTCTTGGAAACATGTCGCATCTCAGTACTGTTTAAGAATCCAGTTATTAGCAAGCAGATAATCGGTACACGGGCAATCTGAAGCAACATAGAAATATAAATATCAATCCCAGAACTGGCTCCTATCCCTGCACAGGTTTCACATCGCTCTCACTGTACGCCTGCAGCTGTTTAGCGATGATTCATTTGACAGGATGGAGTATCTTCTTGCTGCTCCGTCTTCTTGTTTCCTGCTCGCTCTTATTGTCCTTATCTATCAGCTTCCAGTTCTCCTTTTTCCCCTCCTGATCCCCAGGTAGAAGCATTCTGACACCCGCTCTGAGAAAACTTCATGCAGCATTTCAGACGATGACTCAGTCGTCAGAAATACCTCCCCGTGTCTGCGTGCGCTGGCACTGTGCACGTGTTAGCGGGTGTGTGTTGATGCATGTGTGTGTCTGAGCATGCTAATTGTAATGGTGTGTAGGTGTTTTTTTTGTATTTTTATTTTTTTTTTGCAATTTGAAGCACAGATTCTGCAAAGTGCCCCGAGGGTGTGTGTGGGTGTGTGTGCGTGTGTGTGCGTGTGTGTGTGTCTGGTAACTCTTTGTTTATATTGGGGTCAACTGACATCACACTTCCTGTGCACCAGTGCTCCCTGTCTGGGAGTGTGCATCTGTGTGAGCGTGTGTGTGTGTGTGTGTGTGTGTGTGTGTGTGTGTGTGTGTGTGTGTGTGTTACAGAGTGATGAGCATGCACACGGAACCCTTAATAAAGCTGTCAGCAAACGAGTGACTTTCGTTTTTTTTCCCTCCCTCCATCTCTTTCACACCACTTTGCCTCCTAATGCCTTTATCTCTTCACTCTCTTGAAATGAGTCACAAAACAGAAATTTATTTCTCATCCTCTCCCCACCTCCTCCTCTGCAGACCCCTGTCATTAACTTTCTTTTTTTGTCTCCGCATCTTTGTTCTTCTTCCTTTTCCCACCCATCCCACTCTATCTGCCCTATTCCATCTCTTCTGTCTGCTCCTTTCTTCCTCTTTCTCCTTCCCTTCATTCTGCCATCCATTTTCACACCCCGCTCTCGCTCTCTCCTTGCTGCTCCCTTTAGGAATTGAGGGATTATGGAGATGAGAATGCGTATTGTTAGGGACAGGGCCTGTCTGTGATCCTCTGGTAAAAAAGATCCCAATGCCCCCCAACAGGAGAGAGCTGCATCACCAGAATAAACAGCATGTGGCTGTAAAACGCTCATACCTGCTGCTGTAAACGCAACCACAGTCGCACAAAGACCCCGAGCACACAGGCAGGTACCGAGACAATGCATGCTCAGACTTTCTATATAATGAGACAGTGACATATACAGTGAAACAGATGCAATCGCACATAAACAAACACCTACACACAGACACAGAGACGCCTAACAAAGCTGTCATAGCGGGGATGCTAACTAGACGAGGCAATCACCAGGGGGTCTTCTCACTCTTTTTTTTTATCTCTACCAGCATTTACTCCTTTGAAGTTTTAATTCCCCCCCTCATGTTTACTAGTTGTGCTGCTGTTTGTTGGAGAGGAGAAGATGGGAGCATTCAGAGAGCGAATGTTGTGTGATTCGGTTTGTTAGCGTCTACACTCATGTAATGCAGCTGTTTTTATTTCCCAGATCCAATAAAATGAGTGTCAGGGTATGGATTATGTCTGTCTGGGTAATTAATGGGGCAACACTGAGCTTGAATGTACAGTCTTCGTTATTCGGAACTGATAAAGCGGTCAGAAAAAAAGAATAAATCAAACTACTGCCTGTTTCTAAGATTATTTGTATTCCGGTGTTTACTGGGCTGCATGTTATTCATGCAACAGGAGAAGGTGATGAAATTGAAGCTGGTCTGAGGCAACCCCAGGGCAAAACGGCTATGACACATAGCACATGGATGAAAATGCCCCAAGCAGCACAGTACCCGCTTTGACCCCAGATGTTTATCACACGCCATCCCTGCCTGTCTGCACCACCAATAATACAAACATAATAATGATTTTTTTTCCAGAAAAAGAGAGGTCAGAAGTTTCCATGATCGATTCACAGACGGTGCCTCTCTTCAGATCTTCCTGTTTACCGTCTCGTCAGCAGGTGTTGTTGAGTTTAATATTAGATTTTAAGGTAAAAACTCCATCTGCATAACGTCAGTCAGCTTTATCTCACACCACACAATGAAAACTGATGAAAGTCGTTCAGAACCTTTTGCTGAATAAAAGTTTAACTCAAACCTGTCTGCTCCTCTGTGCTTTTACCCTATGGCCTATTTGTTTGCGTTTTTGGGAAACTTACATCTTAAAAAGTCCTGCTTCCTTCTGTTTCTGTACAGACAGCAACAAGACAATAAAAAAAAGTCTGAACCTGAAGATTGTTAGACAAGAGATAAAGTCATAAAGGAGGCATAAGTTCATGCTTTCTAAAAGGAGTTGTGATTGTCAAAGATATAATATCTGTATATAGGAATTTCAGAGTTGTTTGGATTGCGATAAAAAGGAACATTTGAAATACATGTTAAACCTGCGCTATTCCGGGTGTAAGTAGTGTCTTTTGCATGCTAATTTATTCTGCTTAAGACAAAGCCAAATGAATCATATAGGGTCATCTCCCCAGAGTTTTCATATCACAAAAGGCATCTTTTTTTTTCTTTTTTTTTGCAATCCTTTATAGGCTTGAAATAGCCTAGCCGTGCTAGACAACCCACGGCAACGAATTTAATTCTCTGCCAGGGTGGGTCTAGTTACCCTCCATAAGGCTCCAGGCTGGATTCTCCTAAAACTGGCCGGACCAATCACCATGAAGTGTAGAGTCAGAAGGCGGGCGTAACTAAGTGAGGACAGAGGCGCGACGATTCTGACAGAAACAACCGGAAACAACTAGCCTAGCCGCGCTAGACAACACACGGCATCGAATTTAATTCTCTGCCAGGGTCGACAACAAAAACAACAACAGTCGTTGAGCTCCATTAGCACCGACTCTGAATAATCTTTCTGTTAACATGTCTGTAATATACTTGAGCTTCACCCATTGACTGTATAAATAAGGCTTCACCGAACTACCGCATCCTCTGATTTCCGGCGCTCTAGGAGCCTATTCGTTGCGCTGGTTGGTTGTATACCTACCCAATTGCTGCAGAGTGATTTGATAGACAACCTTTTAGCCCGCCTCCCTCCCTGTCGAGCGTGCCTAGACCCTTGTGCCTTCAGAAACATGGGTGTAGCGTGGCTAGGCTAGGCTTGAAAGGCAGTCAGCGTGAAACAACTATGGTGACTTATTGTCACAGCAAAATGAAAGTACTGAAGTAAAAGTTCACACACATCTCTTGCAGTATTTTATGAAGTCTGTATGTTCCAAAAGCCCAACACATGGCTTCAGATGCTACTTCCATTTCTACAAGTGATAATGACATTTAAACTGATTTTATTTTGAGTGTTTCTTTGAGATACACTTCCACAAGGCAGCTTAGAATTTGTAAGTCATAGTTTCACTTTTTTAACCGGCTGATGTAGATTTAGGCTAGAATAATGGGTTATTCTCACTACAGCGCTTATTGTTGAGGCTGACTGGCATGGTGGAGGGTATAACATTGATTATTTCGTTACAATGACACTTGTCATGGAGCGGGACACATTAGGCAGCAGCCCGAACAGCAAGTTCTTGATGTGTTGGAAGCAGAAAAAGATTAGCAGCTACGAGGATCTAAGCAACTTTGATAAGGGCAAAGTGATTTAGCCAGCCGGAGGCGTGTGCGTTGTTTATCTGAGGAGACGACGGCAGCAGGCTGCACTGTGGATGGTGAGCGAGTCGTCTGTGATACTCTGGGCCATATTCTGCTGGGAAATCTTCTGGATGTTCCTTTGACATGCACCACCTACATAAACACTGCTGCAGACCGCATACACCCTTCAGAGCGGCTGTATTCCCTGATGGGTGTGGCCTTTATAACCAGGATAATGCTCCGTGCCACGCCGCTAAAATTGTTCAGGGATGGTTTGAGGGACGTTACAAGGAGTTCAAGGTGTTGACTCCAAATTCCCAAGATCTGAATCCGGATAAACGTCTGTGGGATGTGCTGGGAAAACAAGTCTGATCCATGGATGCCCCACCTGGCAAATAGCAGGACTTAAGGGATGTGCTGCTGAAGTTCTGCAGCCGTCGGGGCGGGGGGGGGGTGTTGTGGAGTCACGCCTCGACAGGTCAGGACTGTTGTGGTGGCACAAAGACGACCGATGCAGTGTTAGTGGTGGTTTTAATGTCGTGGCTGATCTGTGTGTTTGTGGCATCGAAGCAGAACAGAAAGCCGTCTCCTGTATAACTGCCTAATCTCATGTTTGCATTTTTTTATTTAAGTTGCAGCAGAGAACACATCTGAGACAACATCAGATGGTCCGAGATGATGTGTGAATATTTGATGATGCCTTTAATTATTTTTCTTCTCCTTTCTTGTGGCAACATCAGAAGTGAGAACTTAATAAAAATTTCCTCTGGTTTACATATACGAGTCTATGATGGAGCGCTGGCATCCTCAGAGAGCTTTTTATTTTGACATCTGTCCATTGCATCCAGCATGAACCCTGAATTAGAAATGTGGGTCCATCCATCCATCCATCCTTTTTCTAAAGCGCTTATCCTGTTCAACACACACACATATACAAAAACACATGCAAGCACAATGACAGCCACTATCCTGTGTGTTTCTTTGTTGTTTTTCTTATTTATTGAGAAAAAAATTGGATGGTAAATTGGAAGGCAGGCTCATCAGCCACTTCTTTTATACCGGCATTAGCTGGATGGCTCAGGTCTCCACAGAGGTTGCATCGAGGGGATTGGAATAAGCTGAGAGAGGAATTTGGACTCTTGTAGCGTTGAAACTTTATTCTATTGTGCATCCTTCCAGTCCCTGTGCATGTCTAATGCTGTTAATAATACTGCTAAGAGGTCTATTTTTTCACAAACTGTACCGCACTGCACCACTGCACAGAGCACGAAAACCTTTCTGCTACCTTCCCAAAAAAGATTTCTCTCGGGTTTTTTTTTTTTTGTCCTTGATGAATGAGGTTTGTTAATTACTTTGATATATTTGCAGCTACTCACAGTATATCTCGCTGTGTGAATTGTAAAACTGCTGTTGTCTTCTTCAAACAGCACAGTTCATCACATCTGGGTGAATGGAGGTTTTTTTTTGGACCCTTGATTGAAATCAGTGGTTTCAGCAGTTTTTAGCCTCGGTGTCTCCCTGCCCATGAAAGAAACATAAAGCCATCAGGTCTTTTTAATGTCTCTTTTTACTGCTGTCCTATATGTCTGGCTGCAAGCTGTTATCTCTGCCCCTCTGTAGTGTCGCCAGCTGTGCCGCCGCTCCCCTGGCAAGTAAATGATGAGGCCTGATGAGACGGGATGGCATTGTAACGTCTGGTTTTTAAGTAAAAATTTGTTTTGCATCCCAAGTAGCTGCATTTAACATAAAATATGGATACTGTAATGTGGCGTGACATATGGCCAATAGAAAAAAAACCTCCGAAACAAGAAAACTGTTGCCGTGTTGACCTTCAGGAATCCTTGGTGGGGTCAGTAAACCAGCGGATCAAAGTCGTGGCTTTTTGCTGTTTGTATACCAAGCTGATACATCACGTTTAATTGATAAGAGTCAGTTCTCACCATCATAGTGACCATATTTCTTTCTATGACCCATAACCGTGTGCTGAACCACTGGACTCACCGTAGAGCCGCTGAATGCCAAAACATGTAAATGTGAGTGTAATGAATGATCTATTGAGCACAACAGGCTTATTTTTTCCAGTGATACGCTGTGAGCCCGTGCACAAGCTGTTATCAGAGAGCCTCTGCAGCGTCCACCAGCTGTGCCAGCTCTCTCCTGGCAGGCAGAATAGTCGCAAAACCATCTGTGTCTGCAGCCATCAGGCAGCGACACCAGCGCGGCATATATGTCCTCCTTTAACGTGGCGTGCTATACCTCCGCTTCCTCCACGGCTGGCGAGGATGCAGCTAATGCTATTCAGACAGTGATACGCAGGGTTTGCAAACGTCTCTATTTTATTTTCCCATTTGGGTGCAAGAACAGATTAAATATTTTCTCATCACTTAGCAGGTTAAGCCTAAGAGATGAAAGATTCTCCTTGTCCTTCTTATTTCCAGCAACGTAAAGGTTGATTGAAATAATAAACCTGCGAGGTAGAAAAAGCTTAAGTTTATTATACATGAAAGAAGAAAGAGAAATGTTTCAAAAGCAAAGTAAGAAGTGAATTTGCTGAGACAGACTGCCCCTGCCCTGACTCTACTGCCCTTAATTACTGGCACATTTTTGCTACACAATGGCGCAATGAATCAATTTTGCAGGGTATGGAAAAATATAGGTCCCTGGCGAACACGACGGACGATCCTCCATACCTGAAAAGACCCCAGTGAAATCCCAGACTGTGGCAAATTGTAGTCTGTTGTACTCAGGAGGCTCTCTGCATGACATGGACTCACATCCACCAGACTGCTGATTTTTCCTCTGGAAGGAAATTGCAAGGGTTTATCATTTTCACCAAGACTTAAGAGCCAAAGTGTTTGATTCGTACAAGTTCAATAAGACAAACAGATGATGTGCTGTCACATTCGTTTCATTTATCTTTCAGAATTTCACCGCTTTGTGAAGGGCAGTTGTCAGTTTCATCTCTGGAGGAGCTGCTAACTTTCTAATTCACTTTTCCTTTTCAGAGTGTCAGTATTTGATATGTTGACCTTCTAGCCAATTTTCCTTCCATTACGCTGCACCTCTGCAGAATCTAAATATTCTCTTGTCACCGTTTTTTGTCTTTCCAGTTCTTCAGTGTGGATTTAATAAAGTCAGTTCTCACGAAACGAGCTCACTGTCCCGATATGCAAATGGGACTACGTGAAGAGTTTTGAAAAGTGCATGCACCCAAAAAGAAATGGATGAAATGAGAGGAGGTGGAAAAACAGACACTTCAATTTCTCCAACAGAATGAAGGAATATAGAACATTTTTCTTACATTATTCTTACACATTGTTTTGGTTGATATTAAAACCATTTAAAACCACCAGCTAGCATTAAACGTTCCCACATTACCACAACATTAGCTAATAATGCATTTAGCTCGTTCTAATAATGCGTTATAATTTTCAGTAATGTTCTTGTTAATTAAATGTACTATTTAGTGTCAACATTCGTGGGATGTTGTCAGGAACACAGATGACATCCACACAGGAATAACTTCTCAAACATTCAAAAAATGTTTTCCAGATGTTATCAAGGCCTCAGAAGAGAGATTTTTTTCTTTGTTTTTTTTAAAGAGAACGTGACGTATTCAAGGTAAAATGTTTTGGCTTTTTGTTGAGAGAACACCGTATACAACCTATAAAATGTTCCCACAATGTTCCATGAGAAGAAGGCAGAACGTTCTCAGTGCAACATTCAGTTTTGAGAATGTTAGGGCACAACATTTCTGGAACATCTGAAGTTATCTTGCCTTTAATGAAAGCATTCTAGGAACTTAAAGAAAGCTTTTAGCTGAAAACATTAGCAGAGCTTTCTCAGAACATTTTCAAAACAGAAAAAATGAAGCTGCAGCAGAAGTAATAACATTTACTTTTGAATTATTCAGGGTTCAGTGACATGAAATGAGTCAATGAATTGCAAATCTAAATCTTTACATGCATGTGCTTTGACATCTGTTCAGACCCCCAACTTCAGATTACACTATTACACATACTGTACAACATACAATCACATGACCATCATGGGACCTGACATCATGTGTGAGCATGTGAATGAACCCATTAAGACCGAACACCTGGAACCCGTTCAGAAGAAACCTTTTGGATCAGAGACAAAAAACACTTAAAAAGTCTTCACCCACGTCCAGTTGCTTTGATTTAACACCGCCGCTGACATACAAACAGATAGAAATGCAGCCGTGTACACCAGAATATGCTTTTATTCTGTGTGTAACCGGGAGGCGAGTAGAATTTATGGTTATTCCCGAGGGAACTTCCATCCGTACTCTCCCGGCTTTATCCCCAGCTCCACACACGCCTCCCAGTCTGTCATTGCTCTGCAGGGACTCATTCGTTTTCACATGTAACATTTAAACTGAGCATCATGTGTGGATGCATATGTGGAGGTCAGAGGAGGTGGAATCAGGAGGTAAATATGGAAACAGTTTGCATGGGAGTGTTGTTGAATTCATGAGTGAGTATTACATGTGACTGACTCTCGCTGGAGGGGAAACATTGATTTTTCTGATTGCAGATCATCTGAATATTGACTTCTGATTGGTCAATCAACCTGCTCTGTGGCTAAACGGGGAAGCTACTCCATGCAGCTCCTGTTGCTGTCAGTTAAATTCCTCTGGATGACTAAAATGCATCATGGCCATTAGCAATCTTGGTTTTTTACTTTTTTTGTGTCAGTGTTGCCGCTGAATGCTGCTTAGAGACATTTCTGTGGTTACTTTATCTGCAGTGTGTTTTATTAATGGTGCTATGGTTACAGAGTCTTGGCCTTTGGATTTAGAGGATTTCTTCTCAGTGTCGATACTTAATCGATAAAGGAATTAGCACTAAAAATCTTAAATCAATACTTTACATCAAAAGCTGTCTTTTGTTAGCCGCCATGCTCAAAACAAGTGCTTTGAGTTTGCTCCAAAGTGGTTTCTTGACCCTCCCAGGCTTTGCTTTACACTCCCCTCTTCATTTGGGACTGATTTCCTGCTCTTTGTTCACTGGTTGCACACTGCTGACTGAAAATCTAATTTGTTCAGTAGCACAAAACTGTAGTGATGCTGCCAACGAACCCCAACAAACAGCAGCGTTTTGTCACGTTTTCCTTCAACTGCTCATATCCCGCCTCATATTTACTCAGATTTCAAAAACTAGCATTGTTATCTTTATGAATACTTGCCTTATCGACTGTTCCTGCTAGTGAGAGGATGGGAGTGTTAGCGATCAAGGTTTTCTGGCTGCATTTTGCTGGCGTAGCGTTCTGTCACTCATTGATCTGTTGTCAGATCAATGCTATTGATGCTATACTGCTAATGTCGTGCAGTGGGCCTCTTTGCTTTGTATTCAGACTTCAAAACATTCAGAAAACACCACAAACATTCTAGGCTGCAGGTAGTTTTTAGTGCATTGCAGCTCTGTGCATTGTTGCATTGTTTTGATGTTCACATATGTGATTTCACGGATTTCATGGCATTATATGGAACTCTGCTTCTCTACATCTGCATGCTATCTTTTCTATAGGAAGTCACCATATGCTGACCGGATTTGTACATAGATGGATAAGACCTGGACATAGGCTGGAAAAAACGGAGAGACAGCAGCATTTTGTTACCGCAATTGAACTAGACGAACAATTGATTGGATTAGCCTGGATCCCCAGGGTGTGAGTACGTATGTGTAGCCAGCATGATGTGGAAGTTGTAGGTTAATAGGAAGAGGAAATAAAGGGCTGCAGCGATGGGAGGGTGTGTGTGCTCATGTCTGTCTATACTTAGGAGGACTAAACATCATCAGAAAGCTCAAACAGAATAGGAACATCCCATCAATTATGATTTAATTCTACAGCTTGTTGTTCAATTTTTAACGGCTTGATTGCAGAGACGCGGGGGTTTAGCGACTCGGCTAGACGTGCTGTATAATGAAATCCTTGCAGTAATACAATCTCTACTTTTGAAGTTTGTAGACCAAACTCACTGTAGGCTCTGCTTTAATCACATTATAGGGATCGGTATATAAATATAGAGCGTGGTGACACGAGAGCGAAGTGTAGGAGGGAGGAAAAAAGACGAGGAAAGGTTAGCACCCGGGAAAAAAAGAGGCAAGAATGCATCACATGTCGTAATGGTGGGAAAAGCTGAGGGAGACGAAAGCGAAGCGTCAGTAAAGAGCAGAGAAGCTGATGTGAGAGAAGACTGGCAGAGAAGAGAGGGAGAGGAGGGGTAGATTGGGAAAGACAAAAAGGATGAAACAGATAAAAAGGAGAGGGGAGCGGGGCTTGCCTTTGGGAAATGGAGGAAATCGATAGAAAAAGATGCCAAAACGTTGTGGGGCAAAGGAAGGAGGGGGTTTTTAGTGTTATATAACTCCAAAATAGCAGCCCTGGTTTTGAGAATAATCAGAATTCTGGAGCAACCTCATCTCTCCTCTGAGCTGACTTCTGTGTAATCAAACCGCAGACGCTGTCTCCTGCGAATGGGATTGCATGAACCTGAGGGTAAGTCGAGGCATTGTTTATGCATCCCAAAATGTCAAAAAAAAGAAGACGTCAACATTTCTACACTGACGGATTTCCGCATGATAAATATTAAATGACGGGGGGCCAGAAGCTCCTCTGATAGGAACCAGTCTCATCCCACTTCTCCATCAGTTATGTTTTAGGATTCAACACAAAATCAGTGTTTTTATTTTTCCTGTTTAAATCCAGCCCTGCCGATTTGTCTCTCCATTGTTTATACATTGTTATTTTCTTCCCATTCGGCACGATTGTCTGCCCACACACTTCCACAATGGAAGGTAATGAATGGTGCACCCGTGCCTCTGATTGCTCTGCACAAAACATTTAGTTAATGTGCTGATTTTAATGCATTATAAACCCCTGTACAGTAGCATTGTATTTTCATACCGCTCCGGTTTAAAACAACTCAAATAAATGTATGAACTGACTGATTAATTGCGTTTCTTTCAAACCTAAGCTATGCTGCATTGTGCGTAATCAGAGTGTATTAAGCAAAAGTGTCCTTCGTTCCATTTACTAAGAATCTAAATCAAAGGCTCGGCGTCTTTATTTAGTATTTATGCAACATCTTCAGATCCTCAGCCTCTTTTTTTTCTCCTCCACGGACTGCACATAGAATAAGTTATTCCTCAGCCCCTACACACTCTTTTTCATATGAAGTATATATTCTGTAGGTCCTGAGTTTGGAGATAAAATGTGTGAAAAGAGAGCAGTAGGATTTGGAGCAGCATGCAGAGGGGAGCAGCCAAAATAGAGAGAGAATATCAGCAGCACTGCCTGCCAGCCTCACTGAGCTGCTAAGCAGGGCTTAACGATGCCCAGGGGGTTGTGTATGTGTGCGTGTGTGCATGTCAGTGTGTGTGTGTGTGTATGCGTGCTTTCCTTCTTTATAAGCCCAAAACAAGAGCTCCATGTTTTGGGGTCAAAGAGAGGCCAGAGAATTTGAAATGCAGAACTTTGTTTGAGAGCTGATAACTTGTCGAGTGGAGCTACCAAACCACCAAAGGCAATGCAGGTTGTTTTAATTGCAGCGGGACGACGGGGAGAAGTTGTTCTCATTTTTTCGAACCGTTTGCAGTGGTCTCTGACGGTTGTTAAGCTCGGCTGTGTCTTGCAGACAGCGTGGTGCCGTAAGTGTCTTGTTGAGACTTCTTTCAAAGCAGCCAGTTCTTGCTGCAGAGTCGTGATGGAGTTGTCAGTCGCTGTTTTTCCTTCTTACCTGACAGGAGGAAGTTTCACCATGAGGGTTGAACAGCTAATGATGTTCACACCGTCTCCCAGGTTCTCTGTCATCTCCTCAATGAACAGTAAACTTAGCCGACCTGCAGGAGCTCTGGACTCAGCCTCCTGCCCTCTGTAGAGGCTGCAGTGGACTAGTCAGGGAAAGAAAAGGTGTAGCACCTGAAATAATGACGGCACATGTGCAACAGCAGGGCCTGAAGGAACTGGAATATCTAAAAGGAATGCAGCCATAAGTCAAGTTAGCAATTAGACACATGGTTTTCATGTTGTGTAATGTAAATATGTGTGCCATCAGAAGAGTCCATCATCTTTTTAGGGAACATCACACATCCACATTGTCCAAGTTTTAACTTTACACTACCAAAGTTCTTTCAGGGTTGCAGAGTCAGATTTGCAGTTAATTTAACATTCCTCTGAGCGATGTTTTTATAGTTTCCACCCATCGTGCCGATGGCTCAGCAGCTCCAGAGCAAAACAAACCCTGTAAAACAGCAAATATTGCTCTGGAAACATCGTGTTCAAATGCCTCTCCACATATTGTCATGGCCTACTGGAAAACCCCACAATTCCTTGCAGCAGAGGCCAGCTGGTCAAGCCCCAAAGCTGATTATTTTGGAAATTGGGGTGTGTGGTGATTGCATGTGTGCAAGTGCATGTGTGTTTGTGAGTTGGGGGTTAAAACCATTGAGAAATGTCACATTTGTATATAACATGCATAGCTTGTGCATTAAAATAGATATTATCAATGATAAGAACCTGTACTTTATAAAGAAGCTTTATGAAGCTGGTGTATTTTTCTTTTAACAGTGTTAAACAATCAATAGGTAGAAATATGCAAACATTAGATGGCACCTCTTTAAGTTGCTTTCTTTTTTGTTATTAAAACAACCAACATGGACCACTAATATTACAGTTTATTGATTCCAGAAGAAGAAAATATCATCATGTGAAAGAAGCAATAATGTGCTTTAAATTTATTTTTGTGGAAGTAACACTGTAGATTTAAGTAAAACATATACAAAAAGAAAGATTATAGAGAAAGATAAAAGATATCTGCTGGTGGGAATCTTTTTTTTTTTAATCTTATTAACATATCCACATGGTGTATTTTTTATTGTCTGGGAAACTTTAGAAGCTCAGTTAATTAAATTAAAAATGCATCAAGGCAGATTCTATTTATCGATTTTATTTTGAGCAGTTTGCAGGATAAAAAGCTGCTGCAGTCGGTTCCTTTTTGCATGTGAGAACGTGTGAAGTGAGGTCTTCTCAGCTGGTAGACGGTCACTTCTGACTTCCTGCTTCTGCAACAAACGTGTCTTTAGCGTGCCGACAAAGTGCCGCCTCTAACAACTGCGTGTGCATGCATGCATGTGTGTGCCAGTGTGCGCTCCACTGACCCTGTATGACCTTGCTTCCCCTTTCCCTCCCCTACTGTCACGAGTGGGCAGACACTAAATCACAGCTGACTGTTCCACCCCCCGAGGTGCCATCACATCTGATTGCACCAAACCACTGGTTTTGGAAAATGCTTTAATACGGTGCTCTATCCAACTGGGAAAAAAAGAGAAGAAAAATCCTACAGAGATGTTGAACCACCAAAGAAAAGAGGAGGAAATGGTTGAGATTCCTACTAGAGTGTCATGTTCATTTTGACATTTTACACTGTATTCTCTGTGTTTTAGTTTGGTGTGTGTTTAGATCTACTAGTGAGCCGGATTTCATGTCACTGAAGAAGGAGATTAGAGAAACCTATACTGGGCATTACAGAAGGTAATATGATGCAAAAATACAAAAAAAGCATTTACTGAAGCTACAACATCATCCCTGCATTTCCCCTTTAAGTGGTTTCATCTCTATCTTTGCTCACAGTAAAAAGTGCATCAGATGACTGTGACACTTGGAGCCTCAAACCCACAGAGGCTGTAAAGCTGCAGCTCCATGGAGCTTTACAGCCTCTTTCAGCTCATTATTTTGGTTGTCTGGAGCCCAACTTTGTTATCTTTGCTCACTCTGATATCCACATTTTTACCTGCCACAGTAGGCAGTAAAACAGCTCTGATGAATGCATTGCACACTGTAAAATGCAGACACAATTAGCAATAAGATGTTGACTTTAGCGGAGTATTTATCAGCTAAACAGGCAGACATTTGGAGTTAGTGGAGATCAGCCGTAACTAAAGGGAGAGTGACTGTTAGATAATGTGATTTCAAACAAATGCCAACATTGATCCCTGGCTCTGGTTCTCCGGTTGATCCATGTCCACATGTGGTTAGAGCAGGACCAAGCAACTGGGGGGAAATAATGAGTCATATGCATGTAAAGAAAATATAGAAAAATGCAGTAGTGACATTTCTGATGTGACAATGGAATGACATCTTATTCTAATTCTGTTAGAATACATCCATCAGAGTGACGCTGCTCGACACATTCAACACATTAATGCATTTAGAGAACATAACGTGTTGCTGTTTGGTTTCCTGATTTAGCCTCTCGTCTCCTCCGGTATCATCCATTTCTTAGTGAGTTCCTAATTTCCTACCTATCCATCCTTGCTATTATGCAAATCCGCTGCCGCCAAACTCCATTACTGCTGATCTGAAAATGTCTCAAATTGACCTCTCCTCTTCCATCCATTTACCAAACACCTGAGAGGATAAGAAAAATCCACACTCAGACAAACGAGAAGATCCCTCGCACCGACGGCTGACGGTGAAGGTTTGGAGGTGGATTATTTTCTTTCACTTTCCTCCGCAGACCTTTTATAGAATTAAAGCGACACCTCCAGGAGACAACAACAGTTTCTGGCATCCCAGAACCACCTCCACACCCGCTGTCAGTGCTGATCAGACCCCTACACGTCTACAGTACACCACCACCCTGGCATTACACCTACAGTTAGGCTTGGCGAACGGCGTTTTTTAAATCATTTATTGGAAAAAGACGAAACAGTTCAAATCAGAAGAGGGTAAAAATTCAGAAGCAGGGGTGTGTGCACCTGCTGGGGTGATGTGGGAGGTTCAGGTGAGTGAGGAAGGAATTAATACATATATGTATTTATTCATATATGTGCAAAAAGAGCGTAGGAGGTGTCAGCAAGGAAAGCCGCAAGAATATCACCAAGAGTGATCAAAGAATCTAATTGTACCTCTGGGAGTGAAAACGAGGAGGGAAAAAGCAGAAGGACAGGCAGCAAGCACAAATAAGATAAAAATAGAAGCAACAACTGAGAAAGAAGGGAAAAGAAAGAGACACTGCATCCATTAACCTCCATGAATGAATGTGAGGAAGCGTCCAAAGTAATTAAACATGACATTATCGAACCATCAAACGGCATCTTAAAGTTTTATTTCCCTGTAGATCTGAATTCATTTGACACACTTTGTGGAATCATGAGGATAAAACACAGATTAAAAGGAAAATAATACAGCAGGAATGTTTTACTTCACACATTTTTATTCAGCCAAAGAACAGAGTGTTAATCACAGTTATGTGTTGGGAGTTGGCTACGGTTTGTGTGTTTTTGTCGGTCTGTTTCTTAACGTACCTACAACAGCTAAATAAAGAGGCTTTTATGAGCTCATTTAAGATCAACCGTTACTGATTAACCTCTCTGTCTAGACTGTTGAGTCAGTGCTGAGGATAAACTATAAACACGCTTATCATCATGTACAGCACTGAAATAATACAATTAAACTGATTCTAAAAAATAAAGTCTTTCTGAGAATATTCCAAAAATGTTCTGAGTAAGTTCTGCAAAGATTTGTAATAGAATACCAAATGCAATCATTTTTTTTCTGCAAAACAAATCTACCCACAGGTGAAAATAAGGTAACTTTAAACCTTCAAAGTTCTGCTAAGAGTTCAAGCATGAAATTTCCATTTCTATCCCAGAATATTCTTTTAAAAGGCAGCTTAACCAAAGCTACGCTCTTCGTGCTGCAGAGAACATCTGTCCTTTAGTTGTTGTGGAATAATGTGGGAAACTTTTATAGGTTATATCTGTTTCCTCGGCAACATCCCAGTAACATCCTCAGAACACCAAAGGCAGAATGTTTCACTTTTGTTGATATATGACATCACAGGAACGTCATAAAGAACGTTCTGTCATCTGAGGTCCTGATAACATCTGGAGAACATTTTTTTGAAAGTTGGTTTGAGAACATCCCTCCGTTGTCATGGAAAATCTTCTGTATTCCTGAAAACATCCTGAGAATGTTGATGATAAAACATTATTTTAGCTTCAAAGGAACGTTATTGGAAATAAAATATCTTGAACGTTGGATTTAAACTATTATGACAACTAGTAAGTTTAACCTGTGATGTTAAACCTGCAGACCAAGCAGACAAACACGTAGGAATTCACTAGACCGTACCACTATTCAGAACCAGGTTTACAGAGTATTTTTCTCTTCACTGTCACCAGTGTGAAAGCACATGTGGGGAAAAGACCGCTGTGTTTTTGCAAGAATGAACAGCAGCAGGAAAACATCAATAAAATGCCTTCGAAAGCAAACAAGTCTTGACACAGAGTTTGCTGACCCGAGTCCCAGAAGGAGACAGAAAACGCTCGGTCACTAGTCCGGACTAGAAACTGGACTTTAGAGTCTCGGTGCCAAAGCGGTTTAGATGTCGACAATTTAACCAAATGACCCTCTGACTGATGAAGAACTGAGCTGCATGCCAAACTACAGCTAGCAGGAAGTTCTAAGAAGATTTTCTTTTCAAAAATGTTTCTCACAAATGGTCTAAGAACATTTTAAGAACATTTTAGTTTCCAGTAATCATCCTATAAACATAATATAAGGTTTAAATGTCAACGTTTATAGGATGTTGTTGGGAACACAGATTATGTTCTATGATGACAAAGAAGAAACCTTCTTCAACCTCTAGTCAAACCAGGTTCTCCAGACTCTATTGAGGCCTCAGATTGTTTTGTTGTTGAATAAAACGTTCCTGTAATCTGATATATTAACAGAAGTGAAATATTCTATGGATGTTTTTTTTTATGTTGTTGAGGAACATGTTCAATGTTCAGTGATAACAAAGGAAGAATGTTCTCAAAGCAACGTTCCTAACATGTTATCCAGAAGTTACTGAGACTGAGGCCTCACATGACTGTTTGTTTTGTTGTTAACAGAAGACGTTTTATAACGTTCTTGTATTGTAATATGTAAAGGTAGAACATTCCTCGCCTTTTTGTTGAGGGAACGCATTATAGAACGCTCTCCTGTAAAAAGTTTCCCTGATGGTAACAAAGGAAGGATGTTCTCAGTGAAAACATTTCTTAATGACGTTATGGAGACCTCAAATGACAGAACGTTCTATAAAAGAGGTTCCTGTGATCCCAAATGTGAACAAAGTAGAACATTCTGCTGAAATGTTCTGAGGATGTTGTAAAGGAACCACATAATAGAACCTGTAAAATGTTCCCACAACCGAGGCCTCAGATGACAGAATGTTTAGTAAAGTTACGGTAATGTAATATTTTAAAGGTAGAACATTTGTCTTTCTTGTTGAGGGAACACATTATAGCACGTTTTCAACAATGACAACAAAGGAAGGATGTTCTCAGTGCAACATTTGGATAATGTTTTCAAGATGTTATTGAGGGCAGAACATTGTGATACTTTCTTGTGGTGTGAGATATTAACAAAGGAGAAAATTTCTTTCTGCAATGTTCTAAAGATGTTTCGGGGGTATTTTTGAGGGAACACATCATAAAAACTATAAAACGTTCCTATAATTTTCCAGAGTGTTGCATGAACTTTCTCAGTGTGACAGTGAGTTTTGAGAGTCCAACAATGTTTATGTGTATATGTTTAGTTATTCTACCTTTCAGAGGAATACTCTGGAAAACTTCCTGCTGAAAACATTCATAGAACTTTGCAGAACCTTCTCTGAATGTGTTTAGAAACAAAAAAGAAAATCTATCTGGGACTTTTTCCTCTGTCTCCATGGTTTCTATCTGGATTTCTACTCTGATTTTTTAAAAAAAAAACAGTATTGCCTTTCAGAATAGCCTATCTAACCACCGGTGGAGAGCACCATCTGAAAGGTGAGTCACAGCGAGGGAAGTCTACAAGGTCGCACCCTGAGTCGTCATCTACCCTGAAATCATCCATAAAGCCCTCAGACAATAGCGAGCGAGATGCAGAGGGCAGGAAATGCTGCCTGGAGGCCGAGCTTAAGGACCATCCTAATGCTCCTGGATGAGTCATGCGGCTTCGCTCCACTTTCCTTTTCATAGCTCTTTGTGTTATTGCTGCTGGTGTGAAAGCTTCACCACCAGAAGAGAAGAACAGAGTGCAACGCTGCCAAATCGCCAAGTAAACCCGCAGGGTCAAAGAACACAGAAGCTGATTTTAATGTGTAAAAAAAACCCTCCTGTACACCGTTCACTTCTGTTTCTACACACAGAACATTAACAGCACATCTAAGATTTACAAAAACACTCTGTATAGGGAGATTAAAATGCATTTTAGGTAATAACGGTGCTTGTGCTGACCCAGCAAGATGCACCAGGAGCTTCTTTGAACATAATCTCACGATATATTGCAAAGTGCTACAGTTACATTATTTAAATGAAGCAAAAAATGAAAAATCTTCAACTAATGATCTTTATTCTTCAGTTAATTTAGAAGGCATTACATTTTTAACAAGAAAAGCACTCAGAAAGTGCAGTACTCCACAAAGGTCGCTCAGTCGTGTGATTTCCGATAGATAAGTCCTGATAAGTCCTCAGTGGTGGATTTGTAGTAGAATCACAATCATTGATCGTCAGCAGGCAGCTGATGTAGTGTTCACTGGTTGTCATGGTTACAGTGATGCTGTGATGCTATCTGGCAATGATACAGAAATCTGTAACAGATCCGTGGATCCAGACTATAAGCTGCATCACTGCTAAAATCTGATCACTTCGTCCTTGAGTCATTTCTGTCCAGACATGAACTAAAGTTTACAAGTAGAGAACGTGTTCATGATGGAAGCCTTCAGTTTAGGATGACTCCCAGAACTCTGGAGTCACTAAAACACACAAATCTTTCTCACAATGAAAACAATCCTGTAGTCATTTTGAAAGATTTTTAGTCATTTTGGACCAATTTATTTGTAATTTAGGTGAAATTTGAATCCTTTTGGGCAAATTTTAAACCATTCTAGACCAATTTTAAGTAATTTTGAAACACTGTTTAGTTAAATCCGTTGATCCAGAATAAAAGCCAAAATCTAATCATTTGGTCCTTGTGTCATTTCTGAGCTTCACTGAAAATTTCATCAAAATCCACTAGTTCATGGAGTAATGTTGCTAACAGACAGACAAACAGACCCCAGTAGTCACATAACTCCCCCTATGATCAACCTCCTTTAAAGAGTAATAAAAGTGCTTTATTGAAATGATTGGACAGATGGTTTTATGTAATAATCTCCACTCTGTTCATCAAACATCCACTTTTTCTGTGTCGTTTTAATCACCCATAAATACAACAAGAATTTAGGGAAACTTTAATTTAGTGACAAATAATCGACAATAACGGAGTCCAGCAGCAGTGGGGTTCACCTGTGGAGGGTCTGTGATTGGAGGGACTTTGCGCTTCACTCCGCCCCCCTCCGGCGCGCTGCCCGCCTTCCCAAACCAGAGCGCACTGAGCTGCTCATTACCTCCTCCAGCCGCAGCAGAACATGAGCTCTCATCTGTCCGAGAGGACGCATGACACAGAGACAGATGGTTCCACTCCGCTTTCTGGTCTTCTGCTGACCCAAACTGCTGTTGTTTACTGAAAAAAGACATCCCCTCTGTTCCCGGTTTTGGTTCTTCTTCTTCTTCTTTTTTTGGATGCGCCATGCTATCTCGTTGGTGGAGTTGTGGCATCCGGCTGGCGGCATGGACATGGATTTGGAGTGTGGCGTTTCTCGGAGCGTGGTGCATCCCCGCAAACGAAGGTGAGCCGGTGCAGAGACGCTTCTTTTTCCTCTGTTTTTCTCTGCTGGTTAATGACACGGCTGTCTGGGCGCACGGCTGGGCTTTAATTGGCTCTGAAAAGTCCTGCTCGGTTAAAGGTCCGCCACCGTCGGTCTTCGAGTCTGACGCCGTTGGAAAAGAGGTCGCTTATAAAATGAAAACGAGCGGATAATCTTTATGACAGCTGTGTCCCCCAAGTCTGTAATGACTCCGTGTTCCGAAACGGTGAAAGGTGATATAATAAAGAGGGACCTTTGGACCAGAACACGCGTCTCTCTGATAACCAGTCCTTTGAGGACATGGCAGCCGACAGACGCGCAGTGCGCTGCGAAAATCTCTGGATTAATCTGAAACATTTTCCAGTACAGCTAGTAGGATTCTCACCAGTTCCTATGTGACACTGATCCGAATGGGCATTTTTATTAAAATAATTTAAAATAGCATTACAAATAAGACACAAAGCCCCGCTGGGATCCATATTTTCTTGATCTGGTTTTGTGGTTTAATGATTTTTCACTAATATTTCAATTTAATTCACCTCCTGGCTTTTTCATTTCTCAGATTAACGCCTGATTTTGGACTTTTATTGCCTCATTTGTGTTTGTTCCATTTTTAAAAGCACATCAGGTTGAGTTTACTGTGGAATTGTGTCATTAAAAATGGCCTTTGTTGCCTTTTAACCCCTGATTCCAACCTGGCAGACAGTGAGTCACCTCCCATAATGACACCGTTTTCATTTGGAAACACTCATAATTCCCCACATTTGCAATTCCTATATGCGCACAGCAGGTAGCAAACTAGCAATTTTCATGTCTGCTGAACTAATGTCCACCTGCATTGTCCAGGAATCCCAAAGAAACGTGGACAATAGTGAAGTTAAACACACGAAGCTGTGAAACAAAGGCAAAAACTAAACTAAGAAAAGGAGGATAAAACAGGGTGTCAGATATTGTTCCCACGCTATTGTCTGCAGAGTGAGCAGCATTTTAATAGCTGGAGATGAATGCCATTGTTTGGGGGCCATTAGACAGCATTATCCGGGAAAGAGAGAACATTCGTCAACCTGAGCATTCTCCAAACGGCAGATTTATTTGGTCCAAAATAGCCTCCCAATGTGTGTCCATGGGAGAGTTGTGCAGGTCATCAGGTAAAAAGTTCAGCCAGATTGTATGGATGATGTCTTTGTTTCAGTGTCTTTTGGGTTAAAGGACCAAACTGTGGCTTCAGGCTTTTAATTTATGCATTTATTCTTTACTGGATGAGCTACATTTTGCCACACGTCCATAAAAGAGTGAAAAATAGTCGTTCAATTACTGATGAGGTTTGTGGTCTCAACCACCGATACCAGAAGTTGCAGTAAAAATACTTGAATCCCCGTTTTTGTTGAAAGACAGGCTTGTTAAAGGGAAGCTTCAGGCTGCAGTGAATGAACAGAGACAGGAAGAGAAGTTTTTCTTAAAAAAACACACATTTGATCATTTACATCTTAGAATTGCTCAGACATTTGTTCTCTTTGTTGTTTTCAATTATCAAGCCGATGCTCAGTTCTGCTCTCCGACAGCATGCTTTAAAAAAAAAAAAACAGTTTTAGTTCTTTACAAGTGCTCTCTCTTAAATTTGCCTAGAAAAGCCCTGAACTTCTACTTAACCTAAAATAAGACTGCTCAGCTCCTCACCCATCAAGAATCCTTCGCCAGAGGCTGCCGTTCGACACAAATTTTAGATTAATTTGGCACATATTTGCATCGCGATGGATAATCATACGATTGCACGCGTAATTGGAGAGGAGACAGAATCCCGTAATTAAACTAGCCTAATTCTCTCATTGGAATGATTTTTTTTTCTTTTGTAATTGAAAAAAACGGGATTCAGCACTTTTCTTCCAGGTTGATTTAGATAAATATGGGGAATCTGTGTGGATTTTGACCACTTACTGGTTCTGCGACACCAAAATTGCACGCAAATGCAGCAGTTTTTCAAATTAAAGTCCATCTAGATGACTTCCTTACAGAGGAACAAACAAATGAAAAGAGGGAAATCCCGATACTTTCATTAATGCATTCATGTTTTTGTAGCTGAAGGACAGTTTTCCTGTTTTGCTGGAGCTTCTGATCAGTGATTCCGCCTCAGAAAATCTCTCCATCCCACTGCAGGAGCCAGATGTCTCCCGTCAGTTTGAGGGATTGTAATTGTGTTTGATTAATCCGAACCTGACATATGATGAGGAGATGAGTAATGTGAGCCCACGCATTAGGGATCTTAAAACCCGCTACTTTCCTCTGGTCGGGATATTGATCAGATGAGGATGGGGAATCTGAGAAAATTGCAGCAAATGGCTCGACAGAAGTGCATGTTTGTCTTTCTGAGAGAAATCAGGCCTCTAAGCCCAGAGCCATTCATGCTAACATGTAAATGCCACGATCGAGCACCATGACGAGTAGTTAGGAGGGAAAAAGAGGCGACCGTGCTGAAGAAATGACATGCTTTGTACTTGAAGCATGAGTCTGTTGAAGACTAATGGGGTCAAGTTGGAACTTCCCGGATGCTAAGGAGGCAAACGTTTGAATATAAATACCCAGAAAGCCTTGTGCGTCGCAGCAGAAATGTCTAGCCGTCATCCCAAGGAGAATCCTGTCAGCTGAAAATCCACTCAACATGTTTGAAATATGTATCCTTGAAGTAAAGTCACCGAAGACTTTAAATCACTTGATTCGCTCGGCGATGATGACTTTTAATAATAAGTTCTGTAGATCATTGTCATCGCCGAGCGCTAACTTGTTAGGTGGTTTGATCCTTGGAGAGAGTGAGAGAGGGAGTGGAAGAGGTAACGTATCCCTTATGATCTAGTTCAGTATCACTTATCTCTTCTTTATGGCCTAATTAGTTGTCTAATCGCCTCCTAAGGACATCTTTTATTATTCTCAGCAGAACAGTGGAGACAGTAAGACGAGGTGTGTGTGTGTGTGTGTGTGTGTGTGTGTGTGTGTGTGTGTGTGTGTGTGTGTGTGTGTGTGTGTGTGTGTGTGTGTGTGTGTGTGTGTGTGTGTGTGTGTGTGTGTGTGTGTGTGTGTGTGTGTGTGTGTGTGTGTGTGTGTGTGTGTGTGTGTGTGTGTGTGTGTGTGTGTGTGTGTGTGTGTGTGTGTGTGTGTGTGTGTGTGTGTGTGTGTGTGTGTGTGTGTGTGTGTGAGTGTGTGTGAGTGTGTGAGTGTGTGAGCCAGCTTTCGCCTCATGTTTTCTCCTGCATACATCAGTGCATCATCTCGCTGCAGGTTTTTCGTCTCTTTTTTTTTATGGATGTCTTGCTGTTTGCATTGGGGCTTGGTTTGGCTGTTTTATAGCGTTGCTTATCATAACACATGTAACTGTAAATATCACTGAACAGCTGCTTATGATTGTGGCCAGTATTTATGGATTATTGGTTGAACTTTGAACAGTTTATTGATTGTTCCATGTTTATGTTTAAACCAGAGGAAGAAGGTCTCCTAATGGGAAATGTGTTTTAATTTGTGGTGGGAAGCAACTGACGTATCAAATCTTACATTTTGTGCCCTTCATTAAGTCCGAAATTTGCAAATGAACACAAATTATTCATGACTTAAGGTGGAGAGATTCTGAGAAGAGAAATTTGTCCACTTTGCATGCAACTGTAAATTTGCTTTGAACATACTGCTCTATGTGAAAGTCTAAAAGCTTATCTATGGACCGTTAAGTTGGACTTTCTCTTTTATTGTTTGGGTACACATGGTGTCCGGCACAAAACGAGTCCGACGTTATCACAAAGGAGATAAAGAAGCTGAACTCCAGCCTTGTAGAACTGGAGACGCGTTTATAACTTCATTCGGTGGCGACTGGACACGTTTTAAAGCTGCGTAAAGGAGAGCTGTTTTATGTGTTGATGTGATTGATGAGGTGCCTTTGAAACTGCTGCTGACAGTTTGTTCTGGCTCAGTCATCTGGATAGAATGATTTGCCACCTGCCAAAGTCTCTCACC
Source organism: Acanthochromis polyacanthus (assembly GCF_021347895.1). Taxonomy (NCBI): domain Eukaryota; kingdom Metazoa; phylum Chordata; class Actinopteri; family Pomacentridae; genus Acanthochromis; species Acanthochromis polyacanthus. The sequence continues at coordinate 1,921,624 of NC_067130.1, read as the reverse complement.
TGCCTGTTTCTCCCACATCCAACCAAAAGCGACCGCTGCTAACACCCTGATATCATCCAGATGTTGTCAAACCAACCAGCCACCCGAGATAACGCTGGAAACCGTGTTCACGTTGACTTTAGTTTGGCCTCCAAATGCATCCAAAAACTCCTCCATGCGCACACAGTTACCTCAGTTTGATGCTTTTTTTCCCACCAAGACCTTCAGTGACTTTGTTGTAGACGAAGCGTTGATAGGGGAGCTAAGACGCTGCTCATGAGGCTACACCGCTGCCGGTATTTCACAAGGAAGATATGGAAACATGTTTTGAGGAGCAGAGTGGTCAAGTAATTGCACTTGACAGCTTTCTGCTGAGAGGCTGAGCAAGGACAGGACGTCTTTTTCTTTTTCTGTTTTTCTTTTAAATGGAAGCGTCTGAGCTGCTGGTTGTGCTGCAGACGCTCAGTTGTGTGAGAGTATAAAGCTTGAGGGGGAGTTTTTGGTCAACAAGATGCACAGATGCTCAGATCCAGTAAAACGAATGTGAATATCCACTCTTGACTCATGCACTTGCTCATTTTTGGCATTTAGACTACTATACACTGAAATTTCAAGCAAATTGTCACACATTAATAGCAGGGTAGCATATTCTACAAATGGGAAAGTGCTCTTTTATTCTGACAGATGTTAGACATACTCTGGGGAGATATTGCGTTCGACTTACTTTGTTTTTTAGTTCGGAATTTCATTTTTGACAAATGCACACCAACAGAAATCCTTTAACTTGGGCTAAGAGTTGCTCCGAGGAACTGATCTGGAGCGATCGTCCTAAATGGTTAAAAAAAGAAAATCCCAAATTTTGATTGAAGTGTCTTGACATTTGCCAAAAACGAGTTCATACATGACTCTACATTTGCCACAAATTATTCAATTCTATCTACAAAGTTTGAACATGTCCCCAAAATGGGTTAGAAAGTGTTCAAAATGACTGGAAACTGTCAAGAATGTCTCTTAATTAGGTCACAGGTTTAAGAATGACTCGAAATGTGCCAAAAATGACTAAAAATTTGTCCAGAAGTAGTTATTGTCCAGAATGACTCAAGATTGTGCAGAAAGACTTAAATTGGTCCCAATCAAATTAAAAATGACTCAAACTTCGTCCAAAATGAGTCCAAAAGTTTTACTTCATTGAAATGCCAATACAGATTAATGTTGGTTTTTAGGCCTAAATTTGTGATTCAAGTTTCATTAATTCTCAAAATTTCCATTTGAATCTGCACAGAAATGAGCCTTCATTAGCTGAAGACTTGCCTTGAATAAAAGAACTCCACCAGAAGAGGTCTCAAGTGCGTGACGAGATGGAAACCACATGAATAGAGTGTTTGAAGCTGTGTTTCAGGAAGAAGAAGCCTATTTCTTCTTTTCTTTTGTATTTTCTTGAATTCATTGGTTCTTTGTCTGTACCTAAGAATCTTTATTTTCAACTTTTAACAGTGAACCTGCTGGACTCTCGCTCTGTGATGGGAGATCTAGGATGGGTGGCCTACCCAAAGAATGGGGTAAGTAAAGCTCCCACTAATGTGCTTAACTTTTATGTAATATTCTGAGTAGAGATGCTTCCGACATAATGTAATTTAAATGACCTTGTACTGTTCCGAAGATTCATTTAACCAAATAATTCATCAGCAGTGATTACAAAAAGAAACTCCTATATTCAGTTGGTACAGTTTAGGTAGTTTAAGAATTAAACTCTCTCTTCAATTGTGCCTGAAGACACTTAATACTTTATTATTTTACTCTGAAGCACAGGTTCTTCCTTTGTTTTTTTTATCAAGGTTAAAGGTTGTTTCATTTCCAAGAACTCTCAGTTCATTATCGGAGAAAATTGAATTCATGAATAAGATATTGAAAGTCACCACGGAATATATTATTCTCAAGCCAGGAATTGAATTTCCATTTCCAAGTATTCCCAAGGTGAGGGCTAATTAGAGAATGACTTACTTGAGTTATAAAATAGTTATTTTATGACATTAGAATGTATTTTAATGAAAAGGAAATGGTGCTTCAAACTATTTATTAATGCATTCTTGAATTCTAACTCGGCTTGTGAGACAACACAATCTGCCAATTTTTCCTTAGAAAAATTGAATTTCCACAACCTCCGAGGAGTTTGTATTGCTGTGGCCGGTTTAAACAGGAATTCATCCATTTGATCCACACGGAAAATCTCTCATAGTCTCAAGTCGTGTCTGAAAATCCGCAGCCGTACACACCAGACCGATACTGCTGACCGTGGCGTTTTCTCTGGGTATTCACTCTGTGGCTGTATGTAGATGGCAGAGATAGTGCTGACAAAAGCAGCCGTATGCGCAATCATATTAATGAAGATGTGATTATGGTGTGTGTGTTTTCAACAATGCAGCTGCATAAATAACCACATTCAGGGCGGACGGGGAGAGAGAAAGGAAATAAAAGGCGTGATAAGACGATGTAAGGATCTCATAATGATGTCCTAATTAGCTGTTAGCTTGGTATTCAGCTACTGTACATTTTAAGATGACTTTTTCCTGTTTAATTTGTTGTCTGACACTGAAATTATAATAGCCATTGTTTGTTCAACAGCACCCCATCTGCAGTGTACTCTCAGACACACATTCACACTTCCAGTCTTGGCTAAATGAGATGTTGAAAAAGTTTTTATTTTTTTAAGTCTCGTCTTCCAGATGGTTCATTTCATCCCCGGTTTTCTCCTCTTCCCTTCATCCCCATCATTGCCTGCCCTCTCATCCTTCACTTTCTTTCTTTTTTTCGGGCTTATTGCTGCCCCTCCCATCCGTCCTCCTCCCTCAACATTTGCTCGACTCCTTCTCCCCGTTTTCTTCTTATTCTTGTCATCTGCTTGTCTTTTCATCTCGCCATCTCTCCTCCTCTGCTTCGCTTTTCCGAAGCCCCGGCGTGCTTTGAAAGTTGTCAAAACGTGCATTTAAACCAAATGGAGCAAAATAAGGGCTTTAAAATGCGTTTGGAATCTGATGGACGACCTTGAACACTTGGATAAATTTCAGTGAATTCAGTGACGCTAAATAGAACGTAATTAACGGAGGAATGTTTTGAAGCAGACGAAGGAAACACTTAAGTAACATCAATACAGTTTAACACGAAGATTCAGTTGAATTCATGTGATCAAATGATGCTTATATGGTTGCCTGGATACAGGATCCATCACTTTAACTAAAGGCCAAAGGGCCGACTCACTGCATCCTGTCTTTACTCCCTATTTAATGCAGAAAGTTATGACCAGAAGTAGTGATTCATGTCTCTGCTGCTTTGACGCTTCAGTTGCTGCTAACCAGCTAGCTCTGGCTCTGTCCAGTCTCATGTTTCCCCACCTGCTGCTTGGCCAGGTTGCTCTTGTGGCGGTTCTTGATGCATTTCCAGTGAGTCTCTCATCCCATGAATGGACTCCACCATCCTGGACGGCAGCTGGAGGTACTAGTTAGTCATCTGATTACAGGAGGGACAGGAAGCAGTTTTCATCTGCTGCAGGTCCTGGTTGGAGTGGACCTCCAGCTTCCCAGAGAGCAGAACAATGACTGCTGCCTCCAGCTTTTGGCTAAGATGACTGGGAGTCTGTTCAGCAAATACCAGACGGCATGAGCAAGGGCAGAAGCTGCACTTTTGAAACGCACGACAACATAAAAGCAGAATACAAATGATCTTAAGTTAAGGACCGCATTTCCATTGTTGTAGTTAGGAAAGGGTTCGATTTATTTTTGTTTATTTAGAAATATAGGACTGGAACCGAATATCCAAATATTAATTTTGAGATCTGAAAACTCGGAGTCCCTGAAACTGGCATTAGCAGCCAAATACTGCCTGTGTGTTCCGGCCACTTCCACCCCATTGGAACCCATTTTCTCGAAGGCTGACTGCATTGCGAACAAAACCAGGAGTTCACTGTTGCTCAAAAATGTAGATATGCTCATCTTTGTGGCACATAACATAAAGACAGTGTAGGTAGGCTACTGAAATGTCCGTTGTTGTAAAAATATGCTGCTGTTTCAGTTGCACAACTTCTCTTGTTTACATTTTTTTTCTAGAAATGTCCGTTCGTGTAAATATATTCAGCTGTTTTGCACTATATTTGTCATCAATTGGGCCCAGATATCTGGAGCCAAGAAATTGCTATTCGGACCAGCCCTAGAGAAATACGTAAGCACTGAGTTAATCCACAATGTAGTCAGATGTGGCTTTCAAGGACAATGATCAAAGCATGACCAGGCACTCCCTTGACTGGTAACTATAGCAGTCCGCCTTAAAATGCAGCTTCATTCAACAACACAAAGCCAAAGAAGACAACTGGCTGCTGGATGGTGCAGGTTTATTATGGCTGTAATAACCTGGAACCTGAAAGTCCACAAGTTCATCGTTTGTGTCCAACAATGTGATTCTTCCCTTTAAAAATGTCCATCAACTTCAACAAGCTCTTCAGAAGGAGGGAAAACATGCCGCAAACGGCATCGACAATCTCGTTAAGTCCATGCAACACAGATATGTGGTAACACAAATAATACACACCCATGTGAGTGACTTGTGATTGCTGCTGTGTGACCCCACTCTATCTGCCCATTATCATTTCCAGCAGAGTGCATACTTAGCTGTTTGATGTCCATTCTATGGTGAAGATGCCAGTTGGAACAACAAATACTTATTTCCCTGTCATGAAAGAATGCTTCGTATTAGAATGAATAACACATGCTGCATTTACATTTTTGCTCAATTTAAAACACCGTTAGTGAAGCGAAAAGCAGGTCTTATGCCAAACTGAGATCATCAGATCATGCATCCTTAGTTCTTCTGTTCTTAATAATTATTCTGTCTTTTTACACGATGCCAGTATAAACTGAAAGCACAAATTGGTTCCCAGGAAGTTCCCTTTTTTAAAAATCTAATTTAGAAGTCTTACTTTAAAATACCATCAATCATAGTTAGCAAGATATTATTATTTTGTTGTTGAGACCTCCTAATAGGTGGCAGTTGGAGGGTGATGTGCTGTGAGCAGAGAGAATCAGAATAAGATGGAGAGTCGCAGACGGTGACAGACTGAGATGGACAAAGTGTGTGTGTGAGAGGGAACTGGAAAGAAACCAGGATTCCTGTGACCTCGAGAACACAAGTCCACGGCCTCCTCCTGCTTTGACCTCCAGGATCAGGAAATCACTGCTGAAAAATAACGAGGGCAAATGGAAAGTCAGGACGACGATGATAAATTATAGATGCAAACAGCAGATTTAGTTTTATTTTCTCCCTGGGGTTGATGATATCAGGGGAGCAGATGATCAGACAATGATGCGTAAAACCAAAATGATTGGGAAGAAATAAAACACCTACATTCAAAAAAGCTTCTTGGAAACCATTCATTTGAGGTACATCAGCACTGGTATTTTAAAATGGTAGCTGGTTCTTCCAATTAGTCAGTCCTACATTCTCAGCGTTACTATTAGTGTTGCCCAGAAATGAGGGTGAAGATGAAGAAAACAAACATGGAGAGTTTAGTTTCCCTTCCCACTGGGATTATTTTGCTGTCAACTCTCAGTTGTCTAATGCCTCCTTTACTTCCTATTCCCACTGCATATGGAGGAGTGATTATTTGTAGATTAGTTGGATACTTTTATCCGCTGCTTTGTTGAGCATCATTAACGGAGAAGAATAAAAGATGAAAAAAAAACTCAAAAAAGATGACTGACTTAAAGAGATGGATTTCAAAATATGGATTATTATTATCCCCCGCCTCCACGAAGTGGAAAAGGGGGATATAGGTTTGGCGTCCGTTGGTCCGTCCGTCCGTGCGAGATGAAGGGGACAGCTTTTCTAGGAAACTATTACAGCTCGGATTACGAAATTTATTGTGTAGCTTCACACCATGGACACCTTGATCAAGTTCGAAAATGAGACCTGTGCGATAATATTTAACAGAGTTATGGCCCTTGATCACTATTTTGGATATAGACTCATAGACATCACATGTGGCGGGGGATATTGATGACCATGTCGTCTTGTTTTTGCTGTCAGATCTGTCTCTCTCTTAGTGTACCATCAGTGTGATAAGTCTAATAACCGTGCTGTTCTGTCTTCAGCTGGGCCTGTGAACACCCTCTCAAACCAAACTCAGAGACCCCAGAGGTGACCAAGAAGCTCTGATGAAACACTCAGTTGCTTCACTTCAATTCTTCCATTAAAACTTTTTTTCCAAAGAAAACACAAAGACCACAGCCAGCTGACAGTTGATCACGCTCTGAAAACCCAGAGACTTGAAGCAAACCAGCTCACTGTTTTCACACTTCTGTGAACCTGTTTAAATTGACTCGATGCATGACCAGAATATGAACGGAGAACACGCCTGATTAAAAGCCACGGCGCAGCTAGGCTCTGGTTTGCTTTTCTTTTGCCTGAAAAAATTGCTCTTTGACTTTAATGCAGTAATTTTCTATAAATTTGAGCTTTTTAGTTGCAGCAAACATTGAAATGATAACTTCTGCATCACTTTGGGAGTTAAACTTTATATAAACTGACCAGATATTTATGGTGTACCTGATATTACCTGGGTCAGTCTATAATTGAGGGACTTTTGAAGTTTGTGGGATATACTGTGTCTTGCATACACTTTTATTAAAAATCAAAAAAAAGTTTTTTATGATCACGTCTTTTCAAATTACATGATAAATAATTGTGGAATTTGTGACCCATCCAGAACGTCTTGAAAATGATCCATAAATATGGAAAATTAGTCCAGAATAACATAGAATTTGTCCTAAATGATTTTAAAATAATCCCATGACGCACAAAATAAACCAAAATGACAAGAAATTATCAAAACTGACATAAAACTTGATAAAAATGACAAGAAAATTGTCCAAAATTGCTCAAAATTTGTCCAAATTACTCAAATTGTTCAGGTCAATCTATAACGGGGACTTCTGAAATCCATGGGATATATCTGGGATACATTTTTATTAAAAGTAAAAAAAAAGGTTTTAATGTTCATTATGATGATGTCTTTAGATATTCCATAATTATTTATATAGAAACAATCACTTATTTATAAAAAATGACTTGATATCACTAAAATATCAGCTAAACAACCATCTGAATTTAACACCAACCACCTTCTAATGAGCTAAACAATAATAAAACGAGCTGATTCAGAAATAGTTTGGATTGTGTTCTTTTTATTAAGTTCAGATTATTATGACAGATATTTATTTTCTGACAATATATCACATTTTTTATGGAAAATGGCAAATTGTATGTGTGTCCACTAAGCTCCCCGTTACAAAAACACCTCTGAAGGAAGTGAATCATTACATCCAAAAGCGGTGATACCTGTTAGTTTGCTTGTTTTAGTTGCTTAGCTTTGACAAGTGAGTTCTTCAGACATTGTTTTCTGACATACAGAAAACTAATAAAATAGTTATTTCTTAACAACCTTTAGGCATTGTCCACACAGCACTAAATGCTCGTTGGTGTTTCAGCTAACAGCGGTTTTGACTTCATTTCTTCACGTCTCTGAATTAGGGAGGTCACAATTGAGAGCGTTTTAGATAATAAGCTTAGACTACAATGTGATGTGCTTCAAAATCTAACCAGACTGTTCCGACACCTCCATTTACCGTGCGTCATTCAACACCTGCCGTGCTGCCTGCCTGATCTGACCACCAGCAATCAGCGAGTCATTCAACCCTACTTTGCCACCAATCTTTTGCTTGAACAAGATGAGAGAAAGGAAGCTAAAAATAAAGCAAAACCTCACCAGATTGATGTAATCAGCGATTCGCTTGGTTGAACCGCCGGTTAAAGAGCTCCCTTTCATCGCCTGGCTCCGCTGCTTCCGTGTGCTCAGTTGACCAAATATAAGGGCAGGCTGGCGTCAAAGGTGCTGAACACTCTGCAGAAACTCTGGGAAATGGTCGGGCACAGATGCTAAATGACGGCCCAGTGACACCTGACAGCTGGCTCGACATGTCGGGGCCTTAAACTGTCCCTGCTGAGACAAAAAGGAGCGGCTGTTTGAACAGTTCAAGAAGTGTTTGCTTACAGATTTGTTTTTGCTGCAGCTCACATGCTGTTTGCATACCGGGAAGGAAGGGTGGGTTAAAAGGACAGAATTAGAGAAATGGAGGAAATTAACAAGAAGAAATGTGGTAGGATAGAGGAGAAACGAGGTAGAAGATGAGAAATCAGAGGCTAGAAGTGGAAAAAGGAATAGAAGTGGGTGAGTGTTTTTGAAGAGAGGACACCAAGAAATTAAAGAAGAAGAATGAAAAGGGAGACGAGAGATCTTAGAGTATAAAGGTAGAGATGAAGGTAAAAATAGAAAGCAAAAGTGCTTGAATGATTAAGGAGCAAAAGGCGCAGTTCTATGACAGTGTCGCGACGGTCAGCGGTAATGGGTGGTAATAATAAGTTAGAGACAGCTTTATAGACTTAGAGCCGGGAGGCCACTCAGCAGAGCCACGGGGGGTCCGCTGACGGATGTGACACAGGCAACATGCCCACACACATAAAAGTCAACAAAACCAAACACTAATGAGGAGCTACAGAGCCGCCCGGGGAGAGTTCTGTGTCGGGAGCAAAGTGGAAAAGGTTAGGAAGTCGCAGAGAGACGATACAGAAGGTCTCAGCGTCTTTAGGGCCGATTAGCACCACTAGAACACAAAACTATCAATCTGTTGGCTTTGTGGTTGCTCATATTAAAGCATCAGTTCACCCAAATTGCAAAAAATGCTCCATCTGCACAGATTTCTTTGGTTTTGTATGATAAATGAATGAGATGTCTGCCCCTAAAGCTTCTAGTATGCTTCAAATATAACATCAGGAAGTGGAATATTGTTGCTTTGAGTCCAACAAAACACAACAGAAACGGGTATTTTATCCTGGTTTGTCGGGTTATTTCACCGTTCTGTGTTTCTCCAGTTGTGGTCGTTCAAATAAATCCCACCCATGAGACATTTTCTGAGTATCTTGGATGTTTGTTTAAGATTTCTGGAAAACCATCCCCAGGTTAATCTAAGTAAGAAAGTGGGGGGGGAAATGTCTTGGAATTTGAGTGATTTGACCCTTTAAGCAGAGGTGGTGTGAGTACTCAGTTGGGTGCACTGAAGATTGTAATGTCGTCTTTTTTTTCTTTTTTTTTTTTTTACAACAAATGAAGGTTACTTTATAGATTCCTGCAGAGAAATGCAGTCAAAGCTGCCATTAGATGAGCCCATGGTCGGTGATTAGCTTTTAAAAGACGCACTAATTAGTGCAGGATATTTTTTTTCTTCTGCAGTAACCCACATTATCAACATGGGTGGTCCTGACCCTGCAACGTTGTCGCTTTGTGTTGACGTCTGAGGACCTACTAATACCCAGCACAGCGTTCTTTAAAGTGATCAAAGCATGTTGCGTATGAGGGGCATGTAGCCAAAAGTCCTCCTGTTAAAGTCCTCCCTTTGTCCTGTTAGATCAAATAGTCTCTTCTCCATAAATGTCATTACACACTTGACATACTTTAAAGGAGATCTATCACCGCCAGTATCCAGGATTCCACATCACAGGAAGAAAGGGTTTGATGGTAACTTTTATCTGAAGTGCGTCTTTTGTTACTCATTTCAGTGCAGCCGGATTATGTTTAATAACTGTTTGATGACTCAGTTTAAAGAATTGGCTCACGCAAAGTATCATGTTCCATTTACATTATAATCTAACAGTTAATACAGTTGAGCTGCAGAGTGGGAGGACTTCCAGAGGCAACAATGGCAAACCCACACTTCCATACTGGATCCATTTGGCTCTGGGCAAAATGAGAGAAGGTCATCTGTTCAGTTCCCTGCTGGGCTGCCAATAATGAGTGTGTATGTGTGTGTGATTCTATGTGTGTGTGTTAAGCTGTGTAAAGCTCAGAGCAGGCTGGTGGATCTGTGTGATCTAACCAGTAAGAGGCTTAATGTCTGCACTGGGACTGACTGGGCTGAAGTCTGGGAGAGATAGGAAGTCGGTCACACGCACACTGACATGTTTGGATGCCTTCACTCGTTAGTGTAAGACACTTAATGCGAGCCTTGACCTTAAATTTTAGTCTGACTTTAACTCAAGGACAAAGTCTAAACCCTCAAAAAGCATTTTCAGGAAAGCAGGATGGTCAGAATGAACTCCAACGTCCCCACTCTCAGGGGCTGAAAGTGAAATTGTTGCACACAAACACCGCATGGACTTTTTTACAATGGTTTAAAATGCTTTCTCTCATTCACAAATTGTGCAGAAAGTGAATAATTATAAGGGGGATAACAAAAGAGGCCGGCCAAAGCAGCGAGGAATGAAAAAAGACAGATGGAGAACTAGACAGAGGAAAGAGGGAGAGAGAGGACAATGACAGAAGGTTGTATACAACAGCTACAGCAAGGATTGATTAATAAGGGCTATTAAGCTATAACACCAGATCATAGTCTGGTCCCTCTGGCCATATTACAGTGACATGATGAAGCGCCTGTATTAGCCATGGGAGAGTGCTAGTGATGCAGATAATAGCCATGTCCCAGGAGAGCTGCAGAGGGAATTAATGCTGCTGTCTGACACACACACACACACACACACGCACACGCGCTTTAACACTGACGGAGTAATTTACATATATGCACACATAGGCAGGAATGGACTCACTTTTTCGAGTTATGGCTCGGCAGCACGCACAGATGAGCTCACAAGTGCACGTTACTTTTATTTCTGACGGGAGCTCAACCCCTCATTTACTGTAAATGTATATACACCCCATAATGCTATCGCCTTCTCTTCTGTCTGCTGTAGGAGGAAATGAGGTGGAAGGGAGGAGGATTATTCTGTTATCTATACGTAGACACACACATATGCGTACACACACCTTTATGATTTCCTCGCCACTGTTAAGCCGTGGCTTTGCTGTAGCTCGTTCTCAGTGCATCTCTGTGGTTCTCTGGAGGAGGATCAGTTGACGTTTTCAGATAATGCAGACAGTTTAGACACTGAACCCAAAAGTGTAGTTTTAATTTAGACTGAAAAGTATAGGATACCTTTTTACAAACCCCCCTTTTTGACAAAGTGAGCCAATGTTCTGAAATGCTAAATCTAGCCTCAGCAACCACTTTAAGGAAAAGTCTGAAACTCTAAATCAGACGTGAATCTGACTTAATTTTTGCAGCCATTTTTTTCATTCTTAGTGCTAATGACACCATTGTCAACAGTGGTGGAAAGTAAGTAAAGTAAGTCAATTTACTCACGTTCTGTCCATTATCTGCTTAACTCTTCTACAGAGGGATATAGCAGATAGATTTATGAATATTTTGTATAATTTTCTAATAGTGAAACCTATAATAAGCTCATAAAATTTACAGGTAAAGACTAAACCTACACTTATGACCCTTTTTAAAAAGCACCGTCTAGTCAGAGCCCAAATTTCAGATGTTTATTAGTTGTGAACAGTTTCTTCAAAGAGACAATGCATTTAATTGGGCAAAAACTGTCTAATTTTCACTACAGATACAATAAAACTCCCAAAATATAAATGCTAATTTGTAAATTAGCTGTTTCTGCTTCCCTGTTTTGGAGAAACTGGTGCCTGGGTCAGTGCTCACTGGACTAAACTAACTAACTTTATATAAAGTAGTTAAAACTAGCTCCACCTGGGACAGATAGGGTAGTTAAATGCTACTTACAAGTCAATGCATTGGTATCACCAGTCTAGTGATGCCACAAAGAGCGAAAGTACTTTTGCTTTTGATTCCTTAAGCATGATTTTCTTAAGTATGCATATACTTGGTAATGCATTTCTTCTTAAGCTAACTAAATACATGTTTCCCATCAGTTTCCATCTCCATCCATTAACTTCCTCTTTGTTTCTGTGCCTCAGTGGGAGGAGATTGGAGAAGTGGACGAGGACTACGCCCCCATCCACACCTACCAAGTGTGCCGCGTGATGGAGCAGAACCAGAACAACTGGCTCCACACCAACTGGATCCTGACCGAGGGCGCCCAGCGGGTCTTCATCGAGCTCAAGTTCACCCTGAGAGACTGCAACAGCCTGCCCGGCGGGGTGGGGACCTGCAAGGAGACCTTTAACATGTACTACTATGAAACGAACGGGGACGAGGATGAAATGGAGGACGGGGAGATGAGAGACGGTGTCGGGATCACGGAGGAGGAAGACAGGGCGATGAAGGAGAGCAGGTACATCAAAATCGACACCATAGCGGCCGACGAGAGCTTCACCGAGCTGGACCTGGGTGACCGCGTCATGAAGCTGAACACTGAAGTCCGTGATTTAGGTCCTCTGAACAGGAAAGGCTTCTACTTGGCGTTTCAGGATTTAGGCGCCTGCATCGCTTTAGTGTCGGTGAGGGTTTTCTACAAGCGCTGCCCGTTCTTGGTGAAGAGTTTGGCCGAGTTCCCTGACACCATCCCGGGATCGGAGGCCTCACAGCTGGTGGAAGTGGTGGGTCGCTGCGTCAATAACTCCCTGCCTCTATACGAGCCTCCGCGGATGCACTGCAGCACTGAGGGGGAGTGGCTGGTACCCATTGGGAAGTGTGTTTGCCAGCCGGGATTTGAGGAAATCAACAGATCTTGTCAAGGTGAGAGGAGAAGGTTTGTTGTGAAATTGCGCTAAAATGATTTTTTCAGCTGTTGAGTGAACTGAACAACCTTTCTGATAATCAGTTGTCTGTGTGCAGCAAAAGCTCCAGCTTCTCGGGCAGTTTGTGGTCCTTTTGGGTTTGTGAGTTCACATGCGCATGTGTTCCCTTTGGTTCCATCTTCATCCTGTGTGTATTTTCATATCCGTGTTTATTTTTGGTGTTGCGTGCTGGAGTGTGTGCGTGGATCTGTTTATTCTTCCACTAAGAGTGTTTCTCGCCGTGCTTGTGCGACTCTGTGTTTCTTCTTCGCTTTAGTGGAGGGTATTCCCCCGAGCCCCGCAGCACTTTGCTGCTCTCATAAAGCCGCTGTTCTGCTCCGACTCGTGCCCAAACATCCCCACCGCCGACCTTAACTGCCATTTCCACGGGCACCCAGGGCCTCTGTATTTTTCTCTCCTTCCGTCCTTTCCAATCTTCCTCTGTGCTGTCTTTAAATTACTCAATTTTCCAACCAGACTCTACTTATGCACCCGGGTGCAGCGTTTGAATGGCATGGAGAAAAATTCAGTAAAAATTCAAGAGATCGCTCCCTGCACAGGCGTGGAATTGTGTGGTGAAGTATGGTAGCTCTTCAGGTGATGAACTAAATCAGGAATGTCCAACTCTTCTTAATTCAGGGGCCACATTTAGCCACATTTGATCTGAAGTGACCAGTAAAACCACAGCATAATAAACTATAAATAACCACAACTCCTAATTTTTCCTTTGTTTTAGTGCAAAAATGTTCACATTTAAGGAATGATCTTTTTACAAAACATTGTGAACAACCTGAAATTTCTTAGGAAAGATGATTTCAGTTTCAATGCTCTTATGCTTCAGTTTCCACTTTACAACTTCCAGATAACAGAGTGTCTACAAAGGAACATTTAGTCACAACTATCTGGAACTGAACAATGTAGTATTTTACTTTATGATCAAAACGACGAGTCAGACAAAAAAGAAGGACAAAATATTAGAAAAATGACACAAAATGACAAAAACGAGAAACAAAATGACAAAAAATGAGACAAATGACATGAAACAAAACAAAAAATGAGACAAAAAGACAAAAAAAATAGACAAACAATACAAGCGAGAAGAAAAGACACAAGACGACGAATCTCGCAAAACACAAAATGATAAAAATAAGATAAAAAACAGTGAGACAAAAAGGAAACACAAAATGACAAAAGACAAAAAAATAAGACAAAATATTATAAAAATGAGGCACAAAGTGACAAAAGAACAGTGGACAGTATTTTACTTTATGATCTAAACAACTTGTCATGGTTTAGAAATTATTTTAAATTTCTAGTTTTCCAAATTTACAATCTGCAGTTAATGTCTTCTCTGTAGTATTTTTCTTTTTTTTTTTTTACACTTTTCAAAGTTGTCCAGCGGGCCGGATTAGACCCTCTGGAGTACCGGTTTTGTCCTGCAGGCCGCATGTTTGACACCCCTGAACAACCCATAATAACCAGCTTGAGGAGTACATAAGAAGATGTACTTGATTCTTTTGCTTTTTGTGATTTTTTTTTTTTTTTATTTTTTATTTTTTTTCCCTCACATGCTTGTGGAATATCGCATTAGTTTCTTTCCATTAAATTCATCACCAGAAGGTTCAAACTGGAACTTTTCCTCTTTTAAACCTCTCTATGCTGTGATCATTACAGTGCTAAAACAGTCACTGATTTAGAGCGTGATTCCTTCCTTCAGCAGCTTTACTTCATCAGACACAGAACCTCTGTGGGGATGTCATTAGGAAATGGCTGTCAGTAGGCCACTGGCCTGCCTGGAGTCATCCGGCTGCAGACTGTACAGTCAGCCAGACTGCTGTTACACATTCATGGCTGATGAGGCTAAAAAAGCTCATCATGTTCTAGTTTCTAGCTAATGCTCATCACAGTACCCGAGAGGTAATGATTGTTTGTATCAGTGATGCATAGAGAAGATGACTGAAGGAAACCTTTTCTTCATGAGGGTTCCACTCCATGAATACTCAGAAAGAAACGTACATGCTGAAGATTAAAGAACTTCTGAACAGTGCTGTGATTACCACTCATTAGCCCGCAACCTAATTATGCACAGCTAATTACGCTTTCCAGACTTCTGCCATTTAACTAATGTGGTTTGACCAGTTGGGTCAGCTGAGAGAATATTCAGAAGTACGGTAGAGGTGCAGGAATTCATTAAAAACCGTGCAGTCATGTTACTTTTTGTGTCTCGTAAGCACTTTTGCATGTACAGAAATGAGCTATGTGACTGAAATTTTTTGCATGTTATTGGGAATGTGCAGATCTTTCTTTCCTCTTCTTTTTAACTCGGGCTTCAGTTGTTGGTCGTGGGTAATGGTGCTGGTAAATAATTCATGTTTTTGCACACCAGCAGTGGATAAGTTGTTATATAACTTGGATCGGATGGATCTGATTCCTTCACAATGATTCTTTAATATTTTATCTACAGCCACAACCATTTTCAGCTGTACCACATGTATCGTGCTTATACTCAATTATTAGCTTGCTAACATGCTAATACAAAGGAAAAATATTTTGTGCGTCATTCGTTCATAATCAACATAGTATGCACATGTACGAGTCATTATGTAATCAAATCAATTTTATTTATATATCGTGTTGACCAAAGTGGGGTCAGGCAGCAAAAAACATTGTGAAAATAATAAAATAAGAAGTGCAAAAAAGCAATCACTTTGTAAAAGAGAATAAACTGAACTAGGCAAAACAAGATAACAATCCATAAGATTCAAATTTAAGATAAAATAAAGAAAAATAATGAAAATCAGGACCATAGAAACCACCAAAAGCCACCGATATGTATATGTGGTGAGATTTTTTTCTTAAACATGTATTTGAGGACAAATTATACCAAAAGCAACATAGAAAGGAAATAGTTTTTCCCCTTTATGTTGCAAAGTGCATTGAAATCCTTCATATAAGTCGATGCAGTTAATTTAAAACAATGTCATATTTTAACTGAATTGTTTAAAAAGATTTGCCACACATATAATTTAGAAGCTGAATAGTGTTTGTGTTTCATCAGACATCAATAAAAAACACTCGAAAGAAAACCCTAAATGTAATGTTCCCGAGTTTGGACTTCTGTTCACAGAGGGATGTGAGGGTGTTATTTTAATGACACTGTCTTAAAATCTGACCTTCCTAAAGCAAACTAACCCTTCATGACCTGTTTTCTTTCCCTCTTAGTGGCAGGACAAAGTTTTAAGGTTTTCCAGCTTTTATTTTAATGAACTTCAGGATGTTTGGAGTTCCAGGTAGATGAAGTCGAGTGAAATGCAAATATTTATGGATATGAAAACATCTCAGGGGTGCTCACGACAATATCATTTATCTGTGTTTTTTTGTTTAGTTTTTTTAATTGTGGTGCATGTGTAGAAAAAAATAAAATAAGCAGGACAAACTCCTCACAATTAACGAAGCTAGACGAGGATATGTTTGTTCCCTCTCAGTTTCATATGCAGATGAGACCGTTTAGCTGACGGCCTTTGAAAGCGTCTACAGAGGGAACGGTGGCAGGGTTTCCTCTGGCAGCTTTCTAACCATATGTGTGCTCAGTAAACACCTTTTCATGTGCGTTTCAGTCACTCAAGTTGGATTCAGTTTGTGAGGCATTTAAAGGGTGTCTGGACTGTGAGGAGTTACATATCTGGTGCTTTTTTTTTTTTTTGAGGGAGTGGAAGTTTGGATCATGTCTGGAGCTGAGTCTAGTGCAGGAATGTCAAACTCATTTTAACCCTTATGAGGCCATGTTTCTGAAGAAGTACATGTACTAAAACATATACTAAAACCACCTAATCTATAAAAATATCGATCAAGTCTTCCGAGGTCGCATTGTTGTAGACGTTCGCCATATTGAATTTCGGCCGTGTTGTTACGGTACGCGGCCTCGATAAGAGCTTCGTAATTGCGGCTTCTTTATAACGGCTCATATGGGTTTATCATTTAAAATAAGCAAATTTGGGGCCAATGTTTTTATCTTACCATTGGTCGACTTAAACGTACGGGTGTGTGCATGTTTTATGTTAATTAGCGAGCCGAGAATGTTCGGTTTCGGCTGTGTGTACGAGTAAGCGTGAACTGATTATACTCGGTCCCGGCTTTTTAAGGGTTAATCCAGGTTCCACATTCAGCCCAGTTTGATCTTCAGGGAACTGGACCACTAAAATCACAGCATAATAACCTATTAATAACTCCAAATGGTTCCCTTGTTTTAGTCCAAACAACACATTCTGAAAATGTTCACATTTAAGGAATTATCTTTTTACAAAACATCTTGAACAACCTGAAATTTCTTCAGAAAAATAAATTTAATTTCAGCAACATTCATCCTCAGTTTGTCATTTCCACATTACAACTTCCAGATCAGAGTGTCTACAAAGGAACACAACATTTAGTCATCTGGAACTGAACCGTATAATGTTTTACTTTTTGTTCAAAACAACAAGTCAAACACAAAAAAGACAAAAAAAACCCCAACAAAAACAGGACAAACATTATAAAACATTTGACAAAGTTACAAAGCGACAAAAAGTTGGACAGAAACGAGACACCGAATTACATAAACGACAAACAAGAAAAAAAATGACAAAAAAACACAAACGACACACAAAACGACAAATAAATGAAAGTAAGACAAAACAAGCAAATTAAAAAGGAAACACAAAATGAGACAAGCGACAAAAGTCAGACGAAAAAAACAGCAAAAGCATGGCAAAATATTACAAAAATGAGATGCCAAGCGACAAAAAATGAGACACGAAACAAAACATAAGAGAAAAAATTTACAAAGCGACACAAAAATGGAGAAAAACAAGCGAGACAAAAAAACTAAACGACAAAAATGATTCTCAAAACAACAAATGAAGCAAAACACAAAATTACAAAAAGGAGACAAAAACACAAGTGACACAAAAAGAAGCACAAAATGAGAAACAAAATAATACAAAATATTACAAAAACAAGACAACAAACAATCTAGCATTTTACTTTGTGATCAAAACAACTTGTCATGGTCTAGAAATCATTTTCCATCTACAGTTTTCAAAATTTACAGTCTTCAGTTGATGTCTTCTCTTTCATTTTTACAAAGTGGTCTCGTGAGCCGGATTGGACCCTCTGGAGGGCTGGTTTTGGCCCACAGGCCACATGTTTTACACCCCTGGTCTACTGACTTGATTTTTACCCTTTTGTGTCTGTTTGTCCTGTTAGTCGTGTTTTTCAAGCTGATAGAGGTGCTTAAAAAGAGATGCTACGTTTTATTTGTTGGACTGAAACAGTGGGTTGAAGGTCAGAGTGGTGTGTGTGTGTGTGGATCCTGCCTGTGTTGGATGTGTGTGTGCCTAGTAGATCATGATTTAACGTAGCCTTTGTGAATGTAGGACAGAACTCATTATGGACAGTTTTTTTTTCTTCTTCTCTCCTCTTGATTTATGTCATTCTCACATCGTTTTCTGCTTCACTCATTCCCTTTCTCTCATACCTTAGTTGTCCATTACCCGTCTCTCTTGCTCTTCTTCTTTTCCTTTGTCTGTCCCTGTGCCTGCCTATCTTTATTGTTTCTCCATCCTCCCTCTTCTCGCTCTCTTTCTCCACTGCTGCCGTCTACATTAGCACTCTCCTGCCTTTTACGCTTGCCACTGCCTCTCACTCTGCTTCCCTTTCCTTACCCCTTTTAAAAATCTGTCCGTCTTTCTCCATCAACACGTCGCACAGCTGTCTGTTTCGCCCTCACACTCCTTCTCGCGCTTTCCTCTCAGAAGTACGTCTCTATTTGTGGGAAACATTCAGCCATAAAACACCAGAATAAAGTGAGCCGTTTCCACATGGGGCAAACGTTGAAAAATGTCCGTACGAAGAGCTGCTTCAGTTCAGTTTGAAATGTCCTCAGTTTGGTCCGTGCTGTTGAGCTAAACAATTCTCATCAGATATTTGTTTATGTCTGCATACTTTTGCTCTTTAATTCTTGAGCACAAACTCCACCCAAAACATTTTGGCTTTGCACCAGTTGTTGTCCAGCAGCTGCAGCGTTCTTACAGGAAAGCCGTGTCAGGAAACGTGTTTGATCGACGTTAAATTTCGTGCTTTAATTGAACTCACTGCATGTATATTATGATTTGTTCACACTGTGATCAATCAGCTGGCCCCATGTGGACCTGAATCTGAGCATTGGTTTGATTTCATCCAGGGACAGTTTCAGTCAAACTCATTTTCAAATAAGAATAGAAATAGCATTTAATAAATATACTTTTTAAAAATGTGTTGTTTTCCTGTGAGTAACCAGTCGTTTCTTATGAACAGTCTGCAATATCCGAGAATGCAATTCGACCAATTAGGCACTTATGAATATTTTTATTTTCTTTAAATAAATGAAAAAGAAATGGCTCAATCAGAAATGTTTTACTCTCCTACCAGTGTTGGGTTTTTGCTACTATTCTGTTCTGCTGTTTGCCATCTTTTATGTTTCATTAGCTTTTTTTTGTCATTTATCCAATTAACAGCTTGAAAATAGTCGTACATCTTGATATTTGCACATTTTTTCGTGTCAGTGTAAAAATAGCAGATGTATAAGACTACGTCGTGATGTTGTCCTCGTTGTACAAGAACTAATTTAGTGTCAGATGACATGAGAAGATAGGGGATGTGATTGTGTGAGATGTATAGATGTACGTACAACTTTCCAGCTTGGATAATTGGAGCTAGCCTGCAGCACTGTCGGCCCCAGTAAGAGTGAAGGGGAGGAGGGGGAAGTACATCTGTGGGTAAATGGATGGGTGGATGGATGGATCGGAGGAGCACAGAGAGGAGAAGTGAAGGCAAAACAAGGGGACACGAGATAAATTGAAGATTTCACACCACGGGGTGTGAGGGCAGGGAGACAGAGAGATGGATGAGTGTTGTTTCAGGGGTGATGGCGATGGAGGAAGGATAACCGAGCATAGAAGTGGGCAGATGGATGAAGAGAGAGATAAGTGGGAAGCGGGTGTCTTGCAGATGTGACTGAGGCTGAATGAATACCAGGCAGAATGTGGGAATAATGGCTGAATGGAGCGATGGAAGAATGTATGAATGATGGCTGAACTGAATGCGAGCAGAATGGACCGACTGGTACCCCGGTTTTGACGACAGTGTTGGCAGGATATGGCATTTACTAGTATATGCAGCATGGGAAACGTGGTTTTATATACATATCAGTTGGTTTCTATGGGTAGCTGGGAATGAACCCAGCTTGTCTGGCTTAATTTAAATACAAAATATCAAAAAATAATGAAAAATACCCATCACAGTTTTCCAGATTCCAAGCTGACTTTCAGATGTGTTTATTCTGAGAAACCCTAAACCTGAAGGCAATGATTTTGCAATCTATAAAACCAAAAATACAGTTAAATCCTCATGTTTGAGAAGGTGCAACCAGAAAATCTTTTTGTTTTCTTGATAAATGGCAAAAAAAAGATAATGTATTGTGAAAATTGTTGAAGATGAGCCTGCTGTTGGTCGATAATGTAGTTCAGCTCTAAACAGGATGCTCCAAAAGTAGAATACCTACTGCGATATTCATGTTCAGGCAACCCAAGTCATGACAATAGCTTCAGTGGCATGTTGAAATGGTGGATAAAGGCTGGAAACATTGTTTGAATAATTGGATTTTGAAATGAAAGAGCATTTCTCTGTAAAATATTGGCCCAATGAATAGCTGGGATGGCAGATTGAAGGTTGAATGGGATGCTGCGTGGGATAAGAGTTCC
Organism: Acanthochromis polyacanthus; assembly: GCF_021347895.1. NCBI lineage: Eukaryota > Metazoa > Chordata > Actinopteri > Pomacentridae > Acanthochromis > Acanthochromis polyacanthus. The sequence continues at coordinate 1,901,182 of NC_067130.1, read as the reverse complement.
CTGAATGATGGAGTAATGGCACATGAGCTGATTGAACTGTTGTAATGATAGCAGTGCAGCTGAATTACACACTGGAGTGATGGGATATGGATTTAAATGGGGCTGCGATGAAGGAATAAGGGCTGGGTTCCATGTTGGGAAGATTGAATAAGGGCTGACCGGAATGCTGGAATGACGGGATAAGAGCTGAGTGCCGTGTTTTTAAGATTAAAAACTGAGCGTGGAGTGGAATCCTGGGATCGGCAGCTTCGGATTCAGGCTGTGTTGAATTCACGTGACAAAAGAAAAAAGACTTTGGAGGCACAATATGGGCAGTGAAGTTGGGGGAGGGTAGGGGAGGAAGACGGCGGATCAGGAATACAAATGAAAACCACTGCTGGTATCATCAATTAAAAGAATTACCCGGAGTGAGGAACCGACTCTCGCTGGAAGAATAATAAAACCGTAGATCATTTTGTTAGGGATTGTCGTCTAATTGTGTCATGGGTAGAGCCGGGTTTTCCCCTGACGATGCTTTGTTTCGGTGCCGGGCCTCCCCTGGCGTTCCTCTGTGTTTGCCTGCCTGTCAGACGTCACTGCAGCATATGTCAAACTCGATCTGGTCACGGCGGCGCTGCTGCCATCAGAAACCGTCTCACTGCCGTAGTAATGTGAGGAAGCTTTCTGTCTTCCCTCTCCAGGGAATTCTGGGATAGCGGCTTGCAGCGTGGGAGCTTGTGGTTGATGTGGTGACGGGGGATGCACACATGATCACGGCAGCGTCTCGTTTCAATAGGATTAGCATCACGTGCCGATAAGGATCTGACTTCTAACGCTGCCTTGCTGCGGGTGTTTGGGTTTTTCTTGTTGTGCCTCTGTGCTGGTGACAGTCGAGGCCGGAGGCGTTGTGGTTGTTTTGGGCGGCTGGTGCTCAGGTGGAAGAGCCGGTTGTCCGCTAATTGGAAGGTGTCTGGTTGGATCCCAGTTAGAGACACTCAACCCAAAACACCTTGCAGTAAAGCTTGGTCACCACTGCTGTGTGATTTTGTGTTTTTGAGCGTTGTGAAGCATGCTGATTACCACTCAGGTACAAAAGTGCAGAGCTGATCTCGAGAATATGGCATCTCTTCACACCTGGAGAGGATTTCTTCACATTTAGCACAGACGTTCCCCTGGACTCGAGGAGGAACTGATTCCATTTTGGCAGATAAAGGTCAAGATCACTCTGACCTCAAGTATTAATAATTCAGGAATTCATAGACTAATTATGGACACATTCCACTTGAATGCAAAGTAGGATTAAATTACATTTTCTTCACAGAAGGTCAAATCTGGACCAGAATGGATGTAAATAACTGTAAGGTAGAATTATTTCAAGTTATGTCTATTTAATAGTCTGTGTAGCTAGTGTTATTTTATTTTCAAGTTATGCTGACCTACATAATCATCTTACATTGTATCTGCAGTATTTTGCACTGTGCTCATTATATAGTGCTGAAAACATTTACCTCTGTCCTAAAAGGAGGGAAAAGGCTTTATTTGCATCGTGTTATTTATGCAAAGCATTTTCCAAATGGCAGAAACAGTATTTCATCTGTTCCAATTCAAATAAAAAAAGAATGAATAAAATTAAATCTTGAAATGCTTTTCTCTTGCATGGATTGGACAACTTAATTTATCGTTTTTAATTGTTTCTTCCTACTTAATTATCATCTGTCAGCAATAATTGAAATCGGTGTTTGTGAAGCAGTGGTGTTGTGGAAGTAAAAATCTTCATTAGAACTCAGTGGACCTGAAATACTCAGTGACAGTGTTGTCAAATAATGGAACTGCTCATTTTGATAGAATACTCTGAAAAATATCTGTATTCATTAGCATTTTTGACACAACAGGGAAAATACTGCCTCGCATGACTGCATGAGGTACATTTTTACATTAATCAAAAGACTCCTTAAGGTGAGAGCGAACACATTTAAAAGGCAAATAAAGAAAACAAAACAGCACAATCTTATTATTCTGAGCTCCCAACCCTCTCTGCTAAGAGTCCCTCAATCTAGATGGCAGTAAAATACAAGTTTAAAGAAAAGGGAGCACAATCTTACACATTTTCAAATGTGAGTGAGTAGAAAATATGAACTAAGATCCTATTAGCCAGAGTGAATGAGAGTGTAAATGAGAAAATGCAGCCATGTGAGTGAAAAGATGCAGCGTTTTGTGGTCTCCGACAGTGAAAAGAGCCAGAAAGAGCAGCTGGTATCAATACATCGACGCTGCGAAAAATGAGTATTGAAGTGTTCAGACTCAATATTTATTGAAAAATCAGCATTTTCGACAAAACCACCCAGTGACGGTGGAAGTAAAACGCTTTCTCGCCCGCGTCCGTGCCTTTAAAATCTTTTATCTTCGTAGCTAAAGACTGTTCAGTTACCCCTCGCTGAAATAGAAGTTCTGTCGTGCATCGGCTCGGTGAATGATGGCACAAAAATCTGCAAGTGGCAGGAAGCCATCATCTCCTGAAGTATGAATTGACTGTATTTATCAAGGAAAGAGACGCCATTCATCTTTTTAGACGTGGTTCAATTGGAAACTCCTGATGGCTTCTTTCACCAAACGTTCTCTCTTCCTCCATCTTCGTCCCCACCCCTCCTCCATCACCCCATCAGCTCAGCGTGGTGATGCTGTCATGACAACTAAAGTGCTTCCTGAGTGCTTGTTGGGTAAACTGACTTTCCCAGAAGTGCTTCCTCCCTTTTTACCCTTCCCTCTGTTAGCATGCATACACATCCACGTGTTACTTTCTATACTTGCAGGGACTTTAGTTGACACAGTGCGTCGCGTGGCCCCGAACATGAGCCCTAAACTACATAAGATGCATAATATTCATTACCACAACGTATAAACAAAACTTCCACCTAACTCAAACACTACCCCTTAAAACCGACGCTTCTTTGGGAAAATGCGTAAAAGCCAGAATGTCCTCGCAAAGATGCAACAGCAAGAGCTCACACACACACATCGACACACATTCCTGCAGTCGGTGAAATATTAATAAAATGCTTCATTCAGCAGAGCCGGCTTCTTTCCATGAAAGCCCGGTCCTCTGCAGAGCCCCATTCGGTGGCTCAGGACTGGTCGGACTGGCAGTTACGGACACTTCCCATGCATTTAGGTCAGGTGATGAGGTTCCCATATGACACAGTTCATAAAAAAGAAAAAGAAAAAAAACAGTGACACGTTGTCGTATCTTTTTGCCTCGCACTCGAGTGTCTGACGTCTGGAAACAAAAGCTGCAATGCATCCACAGTTCAATAGATTCATGAGAGAGCACTGAGAATGGATGCATATTTTTAGACAGGACTTTATAGAAAAGCTGAGTTGTTATAGACATATACACCCCCTGTCAAAAGTTTTAGGACACTTTCTCATTCAAATGAATGAGAACCTGTCCTAAAACTTTTGACAGGGGGTGTACATTTACAAACCCACTCTTTGGCATTTATGGACTTTAAAACTGGGATATATACAGATATAGAATAATAAATTGACATATGCACTACCAGTCAAACGTGTGGACACACCTGATTTTAATCTAATTATTTTATATGTTGTAGATTAATACTGAAGACATCAAAACTATAAAAGAATACAAATGGAATTATGCTGTAAACAAAAAAGAGTAAATCTTCAGTATTAGTCTACGATGTAGAAAATAATAAAAATAAATATAAAACATTGAATGAGATATTTTGATAGCTTACATTTGCTTAATGATGGAAACATTAATTCAACTATTTTGCTGTGAGGATTTAACATAAAAATCAATGTAAAATCACACAACCAATGCTGCTTTTTCTGTTATCACTCAACTGAAGCAAAAATATTTTAGTGCTAAGCTTGAATTTATTAAAATTGTGAATTTATTTTTATTGTCATTTTCAAACATTATTTTGTATATTTGTATATTTTTTGAGTTGTTAATATGATTTGAAATTAGACATCCACATTTACTTTTTTGTAGTTTTATTTATATTTTTGTGCGTTTTAAAAATATAGAAAATAAACTGAAATCCAAAAAAATGAAGAAAAAAAGAAAAATCTGGAAAATGACACATTTATTGTATATTTAAAAAAAGTAAAACAAAAAAAAGAAAATTGGAAAACAATGGAAAAACCTTGTAAATGTCACTGAATTGCGTTGTTGCTTGCATCTTCCGACTGATACAAAGGAAAACATTATTATCTTTTCCTAATAATCACGCTAAAAATCAGCATAGCAAGCATCCATGTGGTGAATGAAAGGCCGGGCCAAAGTATTTCCTAATTGGTCAAAAGAAATGTCATTAGATTCCAACCTATTTGATGCAGAATCATTAAGTTCCACACATATGTGACCCTCCAGGCTGAGATCACACGTCTTCAGAGCATCACAACACCGCTAAGATCCCGACCCTGGAGCACCTTATTTGTGGGTGAATGCGGTTTTATTTTGCGGTTCTTCCTCCACTGACCGAGTAAATGGCTGTCAACTAAACGCTGAAATGGTAATAGGACACGTTGGTTGACTTATTTCCTCAGTACATCTGGTCAGCGTAACTTGACGTTTGATTTATCGTTTCTAGTGTTTAATCTTCCCCTCTCCACTTTCACTGGACCAATAAATTGTTTTTTGTTGGGGAAACTGCTCTGACCCGCCTGACCTCTGGGTTTCTGCCCGATTGTGAGAATAAATGTCTGCAGAACAATGAGCTCCTCTGTCATCCCGCAGACAGGAAGAGCCCATTGACTTGATTGTATATTATTATGGTATTATCATCTGCTCTTTGTTTGTGTTCTCACAGAGACGCACACAAATATGAGCGTCTGTTGGCTCGAACACACGCGAGCAAAAAACACAGCGAAACAAAAACACGTGAAGGTATGAAACCCCGAGACGTGCACGAACAGACACGCACCGGTTGTGTTTATGTTTCTTCGAGCAGTAGGTTGCTGCGGGACAAACACAGGAACAGGATATTTACTGTGTTTCCTGGACTGGTTTATTAGCTCACAATAGAATCTGCTAACAGTATAGGCGCTGCATTGAAACTCAGACTTGTCACTTTTTTGTGTTTCTTCTGTCATTGTTGACTTTAACGTCAATCCTACTGACTCTGTGTGCAGTTGGAGGAGTGACGGGGAAGATGGATGTGATGAAAGCGTCCTATATGCACTTCTGTTTGACATTTGCTGGGAGAACACGGCTGTACTGGGAATAGTGTATAGCAGAGGTGTCCAACATGAGGCCCGTGGTCCAAAAGTGGTCCTCCAGAGGGTCCAATCCGGCCCTCAAAGTGTAACAATTACGGTGAAGACATTAACAGCAGATTGTAAATTAGTAAAGCTATAAATTTAAAATCATTTCTAGACCATTAAAAGTTGTTTAGCTAATTCAATACTAGATTGTTTATTGTTCTTTTGTCATTTTGTGTCTGATTTTGTATTATTGTTTTGTTTTTGTTTTGTTTTTTGTCTGACTTTTGTTGTTTCTCGTGTTTTTGCCGTTTTGTTTCTTGTTTTTGTCATTTTTTGTCTCATTTTTGTCGTTTTGTGTCCTTTCGTCATACTTTTTTCTGTTTTTGTTTTTATCTTGTTTTTGTCATTTTGTGTTTTGCTTTATTCGACAAAAAACAGCAACGAAATGACAAAAACATGAAGCGAACAACAAAAGTCAGAAAAAAATAGACAACAGAAACATGACAAAACATTACAAAAATGATGCACAAAACGACAAAAGAACAAAGAACAATCTCATATTTTACTTAACCCTTTAAGCTTCAGTCAATTCCAGCCGTTTTCAGTACAAAAAATCGCTAATATTCTATTTTTAAATAAAAAAAAATTACAAAAAATACAGGGAATATTGGATGCACATCGGGAGGTGCATTTCCTTGAAAACAACCGATTCGTGGATTTTGTACCGACTTCAGGACATGTTTTGGACAAAATAGTTTACTGGCTTGTGTCATCTGATGTAAAAGGTTGGATTATGGCCGTTTTTTGTGGAATCTTTTTTTCTGTGTGTAATAATGAACCCGGAAATGTGAGTCGCGCTGTGTGCGTTGAAGCCGTGTATAGAGAACGGATGGATGAATATTCGTTTTTGTCGGACAAATGTGTTTTTCTCACCCGCTGTGGTAATCGCATCTGAAAGTGGTTTATACCGGCGGATTCATGAGAATCTAAGCTTTCCATCGGTGTATAGTGTTTGTATAATCGGGTTTGCAGCCTTCGGACATTCTTGAAATTCCTATGCAAATTAGTAGGTGTACCGCCGGCGCACTGAAGCGTAAAGGGTTAATGATCAAAAGAACGTGTCATGGTCTCGAAATTATTTTAAATTTATAGTTTTACTAATTTACAATCTGCAGTTAATGTCTTCTCTGTAATTTTTACACTTTGAGGGCCGGATTGGACCCTCTGGAGGACCACTTTTGGACCACGGGCCTCATGTTTGACCCCTGTGTTAGGTATATAAATAAGGAGCCAGTAATATGAGGCGTGATTAAACAATAACGAGTAGACTTTCTGCTTTTGTGTATTTGGATCCATACTGCGTTCGCCCATATAAATGAATTTAAATCCAATGCTGATACACGGTATGTGGTCCTTAACTTTAACTTCTGGTTTTTATGCCCCCCCTCCCCCCATCTCAGTCCGTCTTTCTCCCTCCGCCTTAATCGCTAACTCTCTCTAATCCCACCAAACGACGGCCAGTCATATAAATCAACATGTTTACAGTGAAATGTTTCCAATTAAAGAGGACGTTCGTTAAGAAGCATCAACGGACGCCACCGGATCCTTAATTGCCTGGGATGCCAGTGTGTGATGCATATTAATTACGTATTAACCTCGCGCATCGCGGACGCACGCACACAGACGCATGCAGGCGCATTAGTGTGTGTTGCATATTAATTACCCATTACCCTTTGTGCTGTGCATTAAGAGCTGCGTGGCATCAGACAGACAGCTTGCCCAAGGGCAGCACTCTCACGCACACACACATTCACACCACCAACACCCTCTATTCAGGTTGCATTCACAATGAGGAATGATCCATTAGTCAGCCAGCCACCACCACAACCAATCTCATGACAGGAAGGGCTTTTCTGTGAAGCGTATGTGTGATTTCTGACATAAATGTGGATTTCTGAGTGAGTGTATCAATTTAAGGAAGAATTTGGGATGTAAGAGTTTGTTTTATTAGAACACATCTTGTAAGATATGAGGGATAAAGAAACAACAAAAGCAGAGCAACATTTTTTGGGGGAATTTAGCCACTTTTTGTGCTGAAATAACCACTAAATCATAAAAACAAACCTATATCTGTCTACAGAATAACTGTAGTGTCCAATTTTTAGGTTTATTCTCTTTAAGTCAGGGGGACCAGTCCGACCCGCGGGATGTAAAGTGTAAAAATTACAGAGAAGACATTAACTCCAAATTGTAAACTTGTAAAACGCTTTTGCCGTTTCTATATATTTTACACTTAGTTTCTCGCTTTTGTCATTTTCTCTCATTTTTTGTCATTTGTCGAAGTTTTTGTCTCTTTCTTGTTTTGTTTCGTGTCGTTTGCCTCATTTTGTGTCTCATTTTGTAATATTTTGACTTGTTTTTTGTCTTTTTTTGTGTGACTTGATTATATTGAGCATAAAGTGAAATACTACATTGTTCAGTTCCAGATATCTGTGACTAAATGTTGTGTTTCTTTGTAGACATTCTATGATCTGGAAGTTAAAATGTGGAAATGATAAACTGAGGATGAATGTTGTCAAAACTGAACATCCATCCATCCATCCTCTATACACCGCTTTATCCTCACTAGGGTCATGGGGGGGGGCTGGAGTCTATCCCAGCTGACTCGGGTGAAGGCAGGGGACACCCTGGACAGGTCACCAGTCTGTCACAGGGCTACATATACAGACACACAATCACACTCACATTCACACCTACGGACAATTTAGAGTAACCAATTAACCTCAGCATGTTTTTGGACTGTGGGACGAAGCCGGAGTACCCGGAGAAAACCCACGCATGCACAGGGAGAACATGCAAACTCCATGCAGAAAGATCCCAGGCTCAGGCTGGGATTTGAACCGGGGATCTTCTTGCTGCAAGGCGAAAACGCTAACCACTACTGCACTGTGCAGCCCCAAAACTAACTTATTTTTCTTAATAAATTTGAGGTTGCTCATGATATTTTGTAGAAAGATAATTCCTTAACATTTTCAGAATAAACTTTTTTTCACTGAAACAAAGTAACAATTAGGAGTGATGGGAATTTATAAGTTATTATCCTGTGGTTTTACTGGTCCGGCCCGCTTCAGATCAAATGTGGAACCTGCACTAAAATGAGTTTGACACGCCTGCTTTAAGTTCTTCGGTCCCATATTGAGTTGACATTAGGACAACTTATCCTGACAGTTCCACAGTTGGACCTTTAGGTTAGCCTGCAGCTGTGGTTTGGTTTCAGGTTGTACATACATGTTTTAAGCGTGGCCTTTTAATCGCTTCATCCCACGTTCAGCCTCTAACTTGCTGCTCTGACCTTCATGCCCTCTTTTCCCCTCCAAATCTGTCAACACATAATTAAGTGAAGACGGTGTAATTGCTGCGTGATAGAACTACGTAGTCATTTGCACTCTTGCCGTCATGTCATGTCAAACGCTACATGCGTGTGCTTCATTCGTTTTCCTGTCGAGCATGGAAAACCCATTTCCCCTTCAATGGAAATGAGCTGGAATTAATGATATTAAATACCTCCACATCCACTCTGTTGGTGCTTATTAGTCAACTGGATTGGACTTTTATTAAAGTGACACACGATGGAATTTTTCCTTTTTTTTCCCCCTTCACACCAATTTGCACATTTTAATTGCAAATGTTTATATCATTCTCATAATCATTTGCAACTTCCAGGGGGAAGGAAATTTTCATGCATTATTTTAATTTAATCAGAGCACATCAGCTTATCTTTGACACCACATTATCAGTAAACGTCTATCTGTGTATGCTAATGTCTGAACTGGCTGAGATGTTTTCTTACTTTACATTGCGACGTTCTCCGCCAACAAAAGCCGACTTAATCTGCATTTACAGTAAATGTCAGAGTGATGTTAATATGTTTGCTATCAGCGCTGGAACTGAGGAAAACTAAGCGGTTATTTCAGGGGTGACAGCTGGAGGTGACTGGGGCCAGCAGACTAAAACAAGAAAAAAAAAAAATCCAGACTTCAACAGGAAGTCTAAGCAGGGAGCCATCGGAGCGCCACTCTGTGCCCACGCCATACTGTTTGAGTGGCAGATGATCTTTGGGGAGTGAAGCATCGGCGCACCAGGTGGCAAGAGCAAACCAGAAAAATGATAATAATAAGCATTGTGTCTCTATTTATTAGGATTCCTTTTTTCCCATTTTGCTCATCTGTCCTTTTTTTTTTTTTTTTTTCTTTTTTGGTGCTTGTCTCCACTCTGCCCCCCCCCCCTCCCCCCCCAACATGTGAAATGAGCTGCCACCCTGTTTTTTATTGATTTGGCCTTGGGGGGTTTGGAGGATGAAGTCAAGGAGAGCCAGAGACCAGACAATGGCAATAAATCTATATGCAGCCATAAATGTGTGTGTGTGTGTGTGTGAGACTCTGGGCTGAAAAAAGAATGAGGTGTGTGTCCTACTGCCCTGGATGCCAACCCCACAGCTTGATATGGTTTTAATTATGGTAAAGCTTGATATGGTTTTAAATCATCAGCTGCAATGAGAGAATGAGGATTGAATAAAGATTACATTGAAACTGCACATTTAGTTGCTATTTTTCCAGTTAAACTCCAAAATACAACTAAAAAAATGCTAAAAAAAATGAACATCTTCTCACATTTTACCCTGAAGACATGTGTTTCTGTATGTCATCACATGTATCTGCTCATTCCAAACTAATCCGTCTTCATAAATGCCTCCAAAGCAACGTCTATGTTTAGATTCCTCCATGCCTCGATTTTTTTTTTTTTTTTTTTTTTTTTTTTTTTCTTTTCCTACGAGGCTTCCTCCTGTGTGCGTATGAAGCAGAGGTGAGACTCGGAGTGATCCAGGGCAGAGGGAGAATTTTTCAGGCCTAATGTTCCATGACAACAGACCAAGGTTCCGTCAAGGTGAATCAGAGCCACCTCCACCGAACGACTGAAGCGCACACGCAGATCATCCAGCGACTCCTTCTTTGTCTCCTCCTTTCTCCTCTCTTCTCGTCCTCATAAACTTGGCTTTTGTCTCCCCTTTTTTTCCCCCCATCTTTTATCTTTGTTCTTCATCTTCCTGTTGTATTTCCTCCATTCTGAGTCTTATATCCTGCTGTCCTCCGACCTGAAGTTTGGCAATAACTAAGAAACAATAGGTGAAAAGAACAAACACGAACCTTCTTCTCTCGTGCAGCCGAGAGGAGCATTCGTTCGTCGTCGGCCCCACAGTTTTCTGTTGAACTTTGCTTGTATTATTTACCCGTCAAGAATGCCACGGTAAAATCAGGAGGAAAAGGATGCCATGATAAGTCAGTGATGGGTTGGCTTGGGGGGTGCAGCCATGGCAACAGAGATTGTTGATGTATTCTTGCGTGTTAACATTCCGAGTGCATCACCCTCCTGTCTACCTGCCCCACTTAGATCAGCCGTCTGCCTGAGTGTTTGTGTGGGAGGAAGAGAGACATTCTGCCTGTTTCTGTACTGCGTCTTCGTCTTCTTCGTCTCTGTATTTGTTTGTACTGTATACGCTGCACATATGGGGCCAATATTGCGAAGCAGATGCAAAGTGTGAAGTCTTAATCAGGAGCTGGGTTTAAATCACTGAGCTAAAGAGGGAAAAGCCCACTGATGAGGAGAGAGGAGGCTTTTTGATTAAACACGGAGAGGTTGCACAGGTTGACTTGAAGGAATCAGATTTCAAAAGAAACAAAGGAGCAAACACAGATGTGACAAATGTTTCTTTTAATTTCAAACTATTGTGTTTCTGTGCTGAGGAGCTTCCAAAACAACCAGCGAGGGAAATATTTCTACTGCTGTGATGTTGACCTCTTTTTTTTTTTTTTTTTTAAAGAAATAACCGTCCTGTCCTGCTTTTCTCTCCCTTCTCTCCCACTTTTTTATCTGTTCACCTTTTCTCCCCATGACCTCCTTCCCTTCTCCTATGTGTACGTCTGCTCTTTTCGTCTCCTCTCGTCTTGATCCGACCCCCAAACACCCCATGGCATCCTCTCCCCTCTCCGTCTTTTCAGTCTGTAAAGTGGGGTTTTACCGCTCGCTGCTGGAGTCTCTGGCCTGCAGTAAATGTCCACCTCACAGCGTGGCCCGGCAGACGGGGGCCACCGTTTGCAGCTGTGAAGATGGATACTATAAGATTGACTCTGACCCTCCTAATATGGCCTGCACACGTGAGGATCTGCTTCTACTTGCACCCATCTCCACGTTTCAGTCTTTTTTCCCACCGAGATGCTCTTCTATGATGTGATTGGCTGTTTTTTTTTCTCTCTCTCAGGTCCTCCATCTGCTCCACGTAACGCTATTTCCAATGTCAACGAGACCAGCGTCTTCCTGGAGTGGTCCATCCCCATGGAAACGGGCGGCAGGAAGGACGTGCGCTACAACATCCTGTGCAGACGGGTTTTGCCGGACGGACGGGGCTTGGAGGAGTGCGGACCAAACGTGCGTTTTCTGCCTCGCCGCCTCGGCCTGTCGAACACCTCGGTGATGGTGGCCGACCTGCAGTCACACACCAACTACAGCTTCCTCCTGGAGGCTGTCAACGGCGTGTCAGAACTGGCTAAAGACCACGCCAAGCAGTATGTGTCGCTAAATGTGACAACCAATCAGGCAGGTATGTACTCTCCCCCATGAGAGCTCCAATCAGAAACACAGCTGCCTCGTATTTTCCCAAGCTTATTCTGAACTTCCCAACAAAAAAAACATTTTCTAATGATTCCCTTTTGTCCCCTCCAACCTGGAATCCAGACACAAATGTCTGGGTTCGATAACAAAAGCACCAGATGATCAAATTATCACAGTATTTGTCCAACAATTCTGTCGCTGTATTAATTTTCGCTCATGCGCCATCCCTGCAGGGAATGAGAGAACATTGCACAGTGGAAAGCCTTCTTTCTTTCTTTTTTTTCCCTCTGTTGTTGTTGTTTTGCATTCAGATATGTCATTGAAAAAGCAGCTTGGTCCCCTCAATTAGGCAATACATTTCATCAGCAGGGTTTGCAGGAGTCTGTGGCTGTAATGAAAGCTCGTGATTGGCAGGCTGCTGTGTGCATGGGCGGTCCTGTGTGGTAACAGGTGTTCTTCTGCATGCCTATCAATGGCCATGAATCGCCCCGATGACACGCCAGTTTACGTGTTAATTTTAGGCTGTGAAGTGCTGTGTTTGATCAACTCTGAGCAGAGAAGAACACTTGAGCTGCTATAATATTTTTATCTGTGATGCCGGAGCAGCTCAGGAAATCTTTGCGACTATAAAATGTGCTTAAGCAAGGCAGTAAATGAGCAGCGCTGAAGCGGCCAAACATAAAAGGCTGCGCTCGCATCGGACAAGGACGGAGTCTGGCTGCTTCACATAGCTGTAAATATTGGATGCTTTGTTAGCTTCCCCTTTTAAATGAAGATGAGAGTTTCATGTCTGCTCTGGGAGCCCATTTTCATGTTTACAGGAGGTATGCGCTTTTGTAGTTGGTTTTATTCGCTTGTAATGAAATGGGTAGCACACAGCGTAATGAAATGAGGAAAAATATGAGATTAATGCTCTCCTCCCTTTGGCTTCCATCTGGAGGGAAGACGAGAGACAAAAGCAGCGTTGAAGGACTGCGTTTGTTCCGTTTTTTGCCCAACAGATGGTTCACTGGCAGCCAAAGAATACCAGGCCATCGTTGGAATAGTAGGAGGAGGAGTAGGAGGAAAAGGTCAGGTGGAGGAAGTGTTGAGGAGAGAGGAAGAAGACAGAGAAGGCAGATGGTTGTGACAGTAGAAGCTACTGACAGTCCTCTAACTGTGTTGTCACTGAAGCTGTCAGCAGGCTGAGTGGATTACAGTCAGACTACGCAACTCAAATTCAGTTTATTGGAGTTGTAGCTGGATTAAAGTTAGCCAGTCAGTGGACCAAGTGGAGATTAGGGATTACGTCAGATTACACATGGCTGGCAGAGTCCCAGAAGATAAATGGTGCTGCTCTCTGGCATAGTGCTGCTTCAGGCTGCTGTAGGTGAGGATGTGGTTTAGTTTACCTTCAATGTACAGTTTTAGTGGCAGTGAGCACAGCTGGAAAGGTGACAAGCAGGTAGCGACATTTAATTCCAAACAAACGCTAAGCTGACAGTACATTTACACTGTAGCTTGAGTAGAAGAAACAAAAAAACATCACTCAAAGTTTGTCTTGCATTTGGATACAAGTACTTTTAAAGCTAAACAGACAAAGACACTTGAAACTAATTTATTTCCAGCTGGCACACTGTGTCCATGTGTCAAAATAACAGTGGGAGACTGAACAGTTTTAACATTTTTGTTCAAGAACAGTGACAGAGGGTTGCACTAGAATTTTATGACTTATAATGTCAAGTTAGTTTCAGAAGTAGTAATTAAACGGTCATAAACTCAAACTGTTGAACCATTTTTCAGTGGATATTGACACGACTGTGATAGTTAATGGCTCCAAATATGAGAAAAATACAGAAAATCTGTGCAAACCTGTTCTTGTGCTTTTCAAATGACCCATGTTGCAGCAAGTATTGTGTTTACAGTGAACTCTAAATGACATTTTTGACCACATCAATGCAGTTCAAGTGATTTATCTGTAAGGATTTACTGCAAGAGTTCACCCCTCTTACCCTAGGCGTTACGCATTAGCTCAGCTATTGACAGAGTTCATGAAATGTAATGAAAGTTGACCTAAACTTGTAACTGTGAACCTTTTTGTTAGCATTTGCTGCGCTTGCATAGTCTCAGTTGAGGATTCTACTGGAAAACAAAAGCAGTGGTTCCTAGCTTCAGAGCAAGGACGACTCAAAGGGTTGTAAGGATACATTTGAAGGGTTGCAAGATGATTAGCAGGATAAGAAAGAGCCAAAATACACAGTGCCAAATCTTAGCTTTTAGCACTTTCCTAAAAATACCCCCTGCAGCCTGTTATTGTCAAGAGGCCATAGACTGAAAGATTGTACTCACGAAGGCTCTTATTTCACAGTTAAGTGTCCTCCTAAATGGCAGTAAAAGTTTCTAAGAGTTTCCTGTTAAAACCTATTCAAAAAGCCGCTGAGAGCAACGTTTTGCAAAGAACTACGATTAAAGAAAAGGTGATCACTCAGTCAAGACAGATTAGTTTTACCTAGAGAAGTCCAGTAATGACTCAAAGACCAGTTTTGCTAATTTAATATAATTGATGGTTGCAAAATAGGACTTTCTTTATTTAAAAATGTTCCATTTGGTGAGGTGGCTGCATCCTTTACCAGCTCCACTACCATCAAAATACCAGGATAATTCTGCTTGGGGGTGGATCTACACTTATCTTTCTAACTGCTTGTTATCGTCGTCTAAAACACCGACTCAACGGTGCGTATCAGCAGCAGCAGTAAGGTCGACTGTAAGCAGGTCTTAGTGGCTCTGAGTCCTCTAAATTCTCTGACTTGAGCTGCTTTTAGCACTAAATGCCTTGAGAATCACTCTTAAAAGAAAAACTTAGGAGCTGTAAAGTTCGTGACACAAGCCGTATTTTCAGAAGTTTCTCCAGACTCAGTCGGTTCAGAGGAACTTCTAGCCTCAGGATGTTTTGTGAATATAGCCTCCAGCTCTTTGATGCAGCCTGAACAAACTGCTGTTTGTGTAAAGTGACACTTAAAATCAACTACTTGGAGATCTTAGCGTGAAGTGACTCAGCAAAGTAATCAGAACAATCATTTTAACAGTAATCCTGAAGCGGTAATTGCAATGAGCAGTTTAACACGCTCTGATCCGTCCTCGCCTTTGTGTCAAAGACGTAATTACCCAGTGAAGACCTCGATCAGCACCATGTAAACAACTCTGCTTTGCCTTTTGTGGTTTTTTTTGAGTGTGAGACTGCTCTTTTTGCTTCTGCTTTTGCTTTTGCGGGGGGAAAAAAAAAGCCAAAAAAACAAGATACCGAGGCAAAACTGCAGAGAGATGGGGGCGACAGGAAGACACAGACAGAGCAGGAGTCAGAGGATCTGCCGTTTGATGTGTGGGAAGTGTCGCACACGATAAGAGATCCGTGAAATAGGTGATTTCACAGTGTCCCTGTGAAGCCCTGATGAATAATAAAGTGTTGGTGCTCGTCAGGACGAGATCAGCAGAGGTGAAAGGCAGGAGAGGAGTCGGAAAGAGAAGGACAGAAGAACAGAGTGGAGGTGAAAGCGACAAACTGTGCAGGAGAAATGATGAGGAGGTTAGGATCGGGAAAGAGGAGATGACACGGCAAGAAATGGTAAATAAAAAGGAAAAGGTAAGAGTGAAGAATCAGAGGCTGAGCATGAACTGCTTGTACACATTCAGAAACATTAAGAGCTCCGGTGCAGCTTAGTGCTTTTAAAAAGGCAAGTCATGTTTTTTGCACCGCTTTGATGTTGCCTTTCACACCAGTACATAATTCTGATAAGGCTGCCAGCCAGCAACCACTATGAAGCAGAAGAAATTATTTTTTAAAAGAAAAATAAATCACCAAATTGACTACAGAGCTACTCCTGCCATCCAATTACCTTCCTGGGTGTGTAAATGTTAGATATTTGTTCAGGCCTTTGAGTGGCAGTAATGGCTATGATGTCCATTTTACTCGAGGAGAAACCGTCATTCATGAAAATTATACAAAAAAGGAAGCTATGAAATCTAATTGGCTTTTAATGGTTGATAATCACAGAGCCTGCACCATCAGCGTGATTATGTACGCGTCCTGGCAGCGTGGCTTTAATACGTCCTTATTTTGGGTTATTTGTTGCTCACGGTGCTGCAGCTCTGCGTGGTAACGGCACACTAAATGCTCCCATATATTGTCCTTGCTGTTTTGAGCCATTAATCAAGTGAATCGTGATACATTACCTCGTGGGTGGTTTAAAAATACGTGCTCAGCCCTGTGTCCGAGTGTTTGGATTCAGGAACACATGGTCTAAACGGCCACAGGATAAAAAGCATCTGCTTAATAATGTGTCGACTACGGCTGGACCCGAATATTTGGTCGCTACGGCGGTATCCGGATATTAGTTTTGGTATCTGAATATCTCCCCCTCAGACGTTACCGGGTGGAACGAATATGCGGCGTTACTGTCTCATCTCGGCTCATCCATTCGTGTTTGTTACCACCACCCGAATGGCCGGGTGGCTGCCGACTCTGACGTCACGCTTCGCTTCGTTGCATAAACACAAGACAAGATGCCGAGACCTCCGCCGTTTGGGAATTCTTCAGTTTTACTGAAGACAAAACGAAGGCAGTGCGCAAAATTTGCGTCCGGGAGACCAGACGAATGGATCCGAATATTTGGGCCGTCTCCGCCACCCCCCGGACATTTAGGGGTCGGAACGAATATTCGGATATTCGTCTTTAATAGGGCCCGAATATCCGGAGACCAGAAACCACTATTCGGGCCAGCCCCAGTGTCGACGCCCTTCATGCTGCTAAAATGGAATAATCAGGACATGGAGTATCTGGGGTGTTTGGGCCTTCATAGATCAAGCTTGTTCTGGCCGTTGTTGGACACATTAAAGAAGAAACAAGGTGGCTCACCATCATGCATGTCTTTTTTAATGATAACAAACCAGTATCATTAAGCATCTCTGCAGTAGTGCATGGTCTTTCTTGCTTCTTTACGCATCTTTGACTTCCCGGTGTTTGTCCACTGAACATAGTTATTTTATATGGTCAATATTTTGCCATTTGACCACAAAAATGATTCATCTGTAAGGAATTGCCACTAAAATTCACGCCTTTTACATTAAGTATTCCCCATCAGTTCAGCTATTCACAGGGTTCATGACATTGTTATGAAAATTTGACCGTGTTTTTACTAATAAACCTTTCTTTTTTAACGTGTGCTGCTCATGTATAGTCCCATTGGAGGATTCCACTCAAAGATGAAAGCATTGGTTCCCAACTGGAGAGCAAAGAGCCCTCCAAGGGGTTGTAAGGACAAATTTGGGGGGTTGCGAGATGATTAACAGGATTAGAAAGAAGGGAAAACACAGTGCAGCATGGTCTATCATGTACCAAATCTCTGCTTTTGCTTGTGCAATGCCCATCGCGTGGTTGACAAATGGTCCCACATGCAATCTCTTCTTATTAAGGGGCCATAAGGCTAAAAGGTCTCAGAGGTCACCCCATCGGACGTATTCTTGTTTTTAGAACCTTTATGGATTATTGAGCAGCTAAAATGTGTTTGGGTCAGCTGATAATAACGAACTACCTTCATTGACGGTCCCAGATCGCTTCTTGGCTGCAAATTAAATCAACTGAAAGCATCATAAAGAGATCAGGCGGGTTAAAAGTTAAGTCGCAAGCAAAAGAGATGAGAACAGCTTTTGTACTTTACAAGCTTAATAAAGGCATCTCTGTCCCCTATCTCTCTTTCATTCTGCCTCCCGATCTGTCTTTCTGCCATTCTCCGAGGGTAGTTATAGGATAATAAAGCAGATAGTTGAAGGTCTGTATTGATTTTAGCGATGGTACAGACAGATAGCGGTCGGAGAGGCTCATGTTCAGCGCTGTGATAATGTTGCTCTTATCTGAGGCCAGAGTTGTTACACTGAAGGGCTGCACTCATCCACTGAATAGCTTTTTCTAACCCCTCTCTCTTTGTGGGAGGGGGAAAAAAAAATCTCATATCAGCCTGATAGAAGACAAAAGATGGCCTCGTCGGCTGAAATTATGGCAAAACACCAGGAGTTTGTGTTCATTTGTGTTGTGCGTTGCCGTGCCGTAGGTGCTCATTAGCGGATGTGACACGCTGGAAGTGTTTAAAGTGGCGAGTGCGATTCAGCTGTCTGCTCTGTTGCTATAATGAAAGTGTTGCTGGGGTCCTGTCTGCACTCTTTCAACATCTTTCCTATTTTTTCCCGTTTCTGTCTACCCGCTGCCTCCCGATCCTTTCCCTCTTTTCCGTCAGCTCTGTCTGCGTCGCTGTTTTTCCGGCCTGATTTTAAAACACTTATTTACTCTCCGTGCTCGACGCGGCTTTGGGTGGATATGAGCGTCTTTGCTTTTCTGCATTTGGTGCAGAAGAGGGAAGGGAGAGTTAGCGCTAAGCAGGAAGAGTCTGGGAATGTTTGATCACTGTATCTGTCTCTGATCAACATTTGTTGTTTAAAAGTCTGTGCAGGAAATACAGAAATGACACAGTAATATAAAGTTAGATTTCCAGGGGAATGAAAATGCACATTTTGCATGGAATTTTCAAACGGGAAATGAAAATAAACATGGACTTCTGCAACATATTTACGATTTTATCTGGTGTTGAGCTTGTTAGATAAATAGATTGAGGTTATTCACAAACAAAAAGCAATTTGTAGACGAGCTTAGGCTCTGGAGTTAATGTTTTATTGAATTATTAAATTCATTGGAAGAAAAATCAACGTATCGGTTAAAAAGTAACTGATGACTTCAGCCTCGGTTTAAATCAGGGGTGTCCTCCAGAGAAGACGTTAAATTTGGGTTGTAAATTTATAGAACTGTAAATTTAAAATAATTTCTAGACTGAGACTAGTTTTTTGATCAGAAAGATTGCTCATTGTTCTTTTGTCGTTTTGTGTCTCATTTTGTCCTGTTTTTGTTGTGTTGTGTTTCCTTTTTGTCTCACTTGTTTTTTTGTCATATTTTTTGTCTTGTTTTTGCAGTTTTTTGCTTTATTTTGTCTGACTTTTGTCATTTATCTCATGTTTTTGTCATTTCGTTTCTCATTTTTGCTGTTTTGTTTCCTTTTTGTCTCACTTGTGTTTTTTGTCTTATTTTTGTCATTTTTTGTTTTGCTTTATTTGTTGTTTTGTCTATTGTTTTTGTCATTCTATAGTTTTTTTTGTCTCGCTTGTGGTGTTTGTCCACTTTTTTCCTGAGTTTGTGTCTTGCTTTGCTATTTTTTTGTCTTGTTTGTGTCATTTGTATAATTTTTTATCATTTGTCCATTTTTTGGTTTATTTGTAGCTTTTTTGTCAAATTTTTAGCCTCTTTTGTTTGGTTTCGTGTTGTTTCTAATTTTTTTTGTCATTTTTTCCTCCCTCCTGTCATTTTGTGTCTTATTTTTGTCATTTAGTGATCTGCTTTATTTGTTGTTTTGTGTATTGTTGTTGTCGTTTGTGTTCCTTTGTCTTTCTTTTGTTTGTCCATTTTTTTGTTGCTTTGTAACTTTGTCTTTTCTTATTTTGTTTTGTGTCATGTGTCTCCTATTCTGTCTTTTTTCCTCATTTTTGTCATTTTATCTGTTTTTTTTTTTGTAATATTTTGTTTTGCTTTTGGTGGGGTATTTTTTTTTTGTTTGTCATTTTTGATCATAAAGTAAAATACTATATTGTTCAGTTCCAGATAGCTGTGATTAAAATGTCGAGTTGTGGTTATTTATTATTTATTATTGTGGTTATTATGCTGCTGGGGTTTTACTGGTCTGGTCCACTGGAGACCAAACTGGGCTGAAAGTGGAACCTGAACTAGAAAGAATTTTCAATACAGGATGTCAAATCAGGTGTATTTATATAACTGAAAATCTGAAGTTTGTATATAAAGCCCTTTACACCCTCATATGACGCCCTCTATTCAGAACTTTTGATTAAATATAGCATGGCCAGCTGCATCCATTCTGAGCGGATTTAAACTTAGATTTTGGTGTATTGTTACCCATAAAGCTGCTGCTCTCTCATCATTGAATCCCAGCCCTTTATACCATTTAAGCATTTGTGTGTGTGTGTGCGTGCGTGATTCGGTCTCTGGTTTCAGGCTTTTAAGATGTTCCAGATAACACTTCTGTGCAACCATCCACTCAGGATACAGTTACTGTGTTTGTAGCGATGATTTATTCCCTGTGGAGTTCTGCTGAGGCTATTGAAACCTAAACGGTGTTTAGCATTTGCAGCAGACACACACACACTTGTACACTATGAGGAGGTTGCCTGAGGGAGCATTTTGCCTGGTTAAAAGCTCTTTATGTGTCGGAGACTCTCCAACTGTCCCTCTGAGAGAAGGACCGACGACTCAGGTTACAACAGGATGGCTCCATGACTGATGCAAACTCACTCGACTGAGCTCACTTCACTTCAAAACGGAGAGAAGAATTT
Source organism: Acanthochromis polyacanthus (assembly GCF_021347895.1). Lineage (NCBI taxonomy): Eukaryota > Metazoa > Chordata > Actinopteri > Pomacentridae > Acanthochromis > Acanthochromis polyacanthus. The sequence goes on along the minus strand of NC_067130.1, from coordinate 1,880,884 downwards.
ACCCAACAACCTGTAGTGAAAGTTTCTCAAACAGCCAAAGACAAAAGGAAGTGCGTAAATCTCGTAAATTCAACATTACGGCAAAACAATCTTTCTGGAACTGGACGTGTTTTGTTGTTGTTTGCTTTGTCGCAGGACGAGAACAGCTTTAAAGTGTGTGTTGTGTCCTTTTGCAGGCTGCCAAAATCAGAGGACTACACGCTCTTAGCCTGATGTGAAGAGTCATAGAGTCGCCTTTATGGGCTCCTCTGGTAGCATCTGCTAAATAGCAAGATATAAAGGGACGGTTTAATTAGACGCAGGTGCACCTTGTTGCCAGATTGCAAACATGTTTTTAGAAGAGCTGCTATGCAACCGAGAATCATCTCGCTGGTTGAATGAGAACTCAGTGGAGTGAGAGAGACCAGCTCAAAGATGTAAGAAGTCCGAGTTAACTGAAGAAACACACAGCAAATTACCTCTAGATTTTAGCAGAAATATTCCACACAATATGGAAAACCTCTTCCTCTTTCCACTCTTTTTCTCATTCCTTGAGTTTTCATCAACATTTTAATATTTCATATCGTACAACAATCGCAGCGAGCCCTACGATTAGCTCCACGCATGTAAACATCAAAGGATGACGCGTCTTCAAATGAGCGACATCTTACAACATCAGCGCCATTTCTCTTGTGTTTAATCAGACTTTATTAGCTTGTTCTATCAGTTTTATTTAATTTTAACAAGGTTAAATACTGGAAATTAAACCGAGGCGCTGGGTTGCATCAGATTAAACTGCTGGGTTTTTACTATTATGGCATTCCTCTAAGGGGGATGGATGTCGGTGGCTGAAACTGTGCTGTCTTTGTGTCTTTGTGCAGCTCCTTCCCCAGTGAGCGTGGTGAGAAAAGGTCACACGGGGAAGAGCAGCATCGCTCTGTCCTGGGCCGAGCCGGATCGCCCCAACGGCATCATCCTGGAGTACGAGATCAAGTATTTTGAAAAGGTAAAGAAAAGGAATGTTCTTTTTTTTTAGTTCCTTTAACAAAGCGGTGTCCCTTCCTTTTTTCAATGGCCTTGAGCCGCCTGTGGCTTCTCTTCCTGGGACTCTTGATATACAGATGTTGCTGAGCCTGTCACCAAACTATTGATTTTAAATGCTGCTTTATGTGCATCTCGTATACGGTGCGCTGCGTCTATTGACAAAAATTCACAGGCTTTGTGATTTGTGGAGATTATAGTTGTTCTCTTGGGAAATATTCCCCCTCATAACTTTCTAACAACACGGCATATGAAAAAGTTTATGAAGTTGGCAAATGCAGACTTAGTTTGTCCTGTTTTTTTTATTTTTTGTTGTGTTCTGTCAATGTCACCTTCACCTGAATGCACGTTTCTCTAATCTGATACGAACATCTCTCCTTTGATGAAGACGGAACCACAGGACAGAAATGTGTGGTGAAAGTGAACTTTAGAAATAGGTTTTGAAACTTCTATGGTGCTTTTTCGTTCTTCCAGCTCTGAACTCTGCATATTTATTATATTACAGCTACAGAAACATTTAGACGACCACTGTTCAAATTATCCCTCAGACATGCAGCTGAATATACATTCCCTTGAAGTAGTCTTTTTAACTTCCATCTATTCAGAAAGCCTTTATTCCAAAATGACTCTGTCATGAAACAGCACCAGCAGGTTTTTTTTTTTTTTTTTTATAAAGGTGGATTTGGACAGAGAGCAATTTGATGCTTCTATTCAGATCATTGTTCCTGTGCCCTTCCTCTTTTCTCTCTGTCATCCTCTGATGTCTTCTTTTCTGGGAAGGTCAGAATAAAGGTGCACAGGAGAGCTGGGTTTGTGGTCAGTGGTTAGCTAATGGCTTCGGGCTAATGGAAGGGGCATTTAGCTGTGTTTAAACCTGATGTGGTTACAGTTGGGAAACTGATCCGAACACGAAGCATTTAGACACACTCACATACACCCCAGGTAGCCTGGCTGTGGAAATGTGAAGAGGAATCTGAATGCAAAGAAGAAAAGTTTGCAGAATTCAGCAACAAATCTTTTGCAGTCACGGCTAAAAAATATATGCAAAGCATGTGAATCATCATCGTCTGTCTTTGTCCCGCTACAGGAGCAGGACTCTAGTTACACCATCATAAAATCCAAGGACACGGAGATGGTGGTGGAAGGCCTGAAACCCTCTTCAGCCTACATCTTCCAGGTGAAAAATGGGTTAAAAACTCCAAAACATGCATAATTCTAAGTCTACTGTATAAATGCATGAATATACACTCACCAGCCACTTTATTAGGTACACCTGCTGTAACCCACCAGGGTAACTAAATGATAAGGACCAAAATTAGGTTTGTTGGAGGATTTACAGGAAAGGAAAATGAATAAGTGGAGCCACAAGATGGTTTACACTTGAACTACACCCCCTGTCAAAAGTTTTGAGACGGGTTCTCATTTATTTGAATGAGAAAGTGTCTCAAAACTTTTGACAGGGGGTATATATAGAGCTTTACGTGAAAAATAAATCAAGTTCCGTCTGTGAATTGCTCAGTGGACAGCGTTCAGTTCTCTAAACATAAAAGTTGCAAAATAACATCAAAATTCCAAACTGGGTTGGTATCTTCTTTCGGTGTTCCTTCAAATGTTCATTTAATTGTTCCTTTCAGTTCCAGGTTTGCTCAGTTCAGCTAGCTTCAATCAAAGGGGATAATGTCGAGTCAGGAGCAGTTTCAAGGTGGCAAACGGATGATCCTAGCACACAGCATTTTAATGATGAAATGAAGAGGGTAATCCCATCCTCAGCAACACGTAATCTTGATCCTCTCCTTGGATTAAGAAGGCATCTCACTCCCTGGGGTTCGTTATCACATCGTTTCCAAGGATTTAAGAACCTAGTCAAGACTCTGCCAGAAGTAACAAACTCCTGGTGCACAGGACCGTGAATCCCACTTGGCTCATTGTGACACTCTAGCTCGTTTTACCAAACTCTTCCATGAAAAGGGCGGGACTTATTCTCCTCTAACCAATCACAGGCGGCCCAGAAGAGCCAAATGCAACCGGCATTCTCACTTTAAAAATCAAACAGATAATAATACAGTAGCATAGCATTATCAAATTATCTACTGGCTTACACCGTTCAGCTGCTTGTTAACATAAATAGCTAATCAGCCAATCATATGGCTGCGATTAAATGCATTTAGGCTTGTAGATTTGAACTTTGGGCCCCTTAGTACCAATTGAGCATCAGTTAAACTCCACAGCCTACCTGAGTATTGTCATCTCAAGCTAGTTTCTTTAACATGACAATGAGTCCACTGGACTCCCAACATCCTCCACAATCACCAGATCTGAATCCAGTAGAACCTTTGGGATGAGGTGGAACGGGAGATTCACATTATGGATGTTTGGCTGACAAACTTGCTGCAACTGTGTGATGCCGTCATGTCAGTATGGACCAAAAACAGCTTGTTGAAAGTCTGCCACCAAGAATTAAGACAGTTCTGAAGGCAAAAAGGGGTCTGAGCTTTTACTAGCAAGGTGTACCGAGTAAAGTGGTCAGTGAGTGCACACATGGAGCTACAGAGATGATGTTTGGATTGTTTTACATCGCAGGTACGAGCCCGGACCTCAGCAGGCTACGGCGCTTTCAGCCGACGCTTTGAATTCCAGACCAGCCCTTACCGTGAGTACAGCCGACACGACAGTAGAGTTCAGCTCGTACAGAACTCCCACCCGCTCTCCCAGGCTGAATCAATACACAGATGCCAGGTGTGGTTTTTGAGCGTCTAATCCCGCCTCTTTTTTCTGTTGGCAGTCACCGCCACCAGCGAGCGTGCTCAGGCTTCGATCGTGGCCGTGGCCATCACGCTGGCGCTGGTCCTGCTGGCAGTGGTGGCTGGATTCCTGCTCAGCGGACGGTACGGCAAAAATACACACACGGAGAAGAATAAACACAAGCAAGGAAGCTTTTCTGTAATGATATGTTTGCAGGTGTAAGCGCATGCAGGCTTGTAGCGTGTGCCCACACACAGGTGGAGAGGGGAGCCGTGTTAAACGCTGCCAGCCGCAATGACATGAAGGAAAAGTGGGAGTGTGTCACTGAACGCCAGCGTGCTAATTATGACACAGGATGTGATACAAAACTATTAAATGTGCTGCTTTATAGGCGCTAAAACTGTTACTGGAACTTATTGTAGCATGAATACTCATGTTCAGGTTAAAAGTGAGAGTTTTGGGAGTTGAACCAACAAACTGCTTTTTACGAGAACAAAATCAGCCTGAAGATGAAATTCTGAAGCAAAATATTGCTCAGAATTTAAGATTTCCCTTTAATTAATAAATTAAGTTGTTTATTTTTTATTAAAACTCACATTTCTGTATGCTCCTGACTCAGAGGACATCCCTTTATCCTTGTCTGACATCTTGGAGAAATTATAAATATCGAATCTCATTTTTGTCCCAGATATTTGGTTGAGCAGCATTATGGGATGGATTAGACCCATAGCTTGAGGGTTGGACTTTTGTAACGGGTCAGGATTAAGGCTCGCTTTTTAGGTTATAACTGCAGGGACGGAACACGTCAGCGGATTTTCCTGACGTCTGGAGACTCAACCTTGCGCTCTTTCAGTCCAGCATTTTAGCCACTCTGTGTGCTGCGTGTTATTTACTGCAGTCATGTTGTGTTTGCATGCCTCCAGGCTCTTATCTTAACCTTGTCTTTTAATTGGTACACCTAGTTTTCTGCTAATCTTTTTCTCACAATCAGATATATAAAGAAATGCAGTAATAAAACTCTTGTCAGTAAAAAGGTTCTTGGACTGATTCTCAGCCATATTTTCACATAAAACTTGTTGAATTAGCTGTAATTGCAGGTTGTGTGTCGATGTCCTTTAGCTGAACCAGGGGTGTCCAACATGAGGCCCGTGGTCCAAAAGTGGTCCTCCAGAGGGTCCAATCAAAGTGTAAAAATTACAGAGAAGACATTAACTGCAGATTGTAAATTAGTAAAACTATAAATTTGAAATAATTTCTAGACCATGACAAGTTGTTTGGATCATGAAGTAAAATACTAGATTGCTCTTTGTTCTTTTGTCATTTTGTCTCATTTTTGTAGTATTTTGTCTTATTTTCGTCATTTTGGGTTTTGCTTTATTCGGTGTTTTGTGCGTTTGTGGTGTTTTGTGGGGGTTTTTTTGTCTCGCTTCTGTTTGTCTACTTTTTTTTGTTGTTGTTTCTCGCTTTTGTCATTTTTGGTCTCATTTGTGTCATTCTTTTGTCATGTTTTTTGCATTTTTTTGTAACTTTTTTGTCTAATTTTTTGCTGTTTGTCTTATTTTGTGTGTCGTTTTTGTCAGTTTGTGCCTTGTTTGTGTCATTTCGCATCTCATTTTTGTAATATTTTCTTGTTTTTGTTGTTTTTGGGTTTTTTTTTGTCTGACTGTGGTCATTTTTACCATAAAGTAAAATACTAAGTCAGTATTCAGTTCCAGATGTCTGACTAAATGTTGTGTTCCTTTGTAGACACTCTGTGATCTGGAAGTTGTAATGTGGAAATGATAAACTGAGGATGAATGTTGCTGAAATGGAACTTATTTTTCTTAAGAAATGTCAGATTGTTTCGGATGTTTTCGAAAAAGAGAATTCTTTCAATGTGAACATTTTCAAAACATACCATTTTGGAGAAATTAGAAGTTGTGGTTATTTATAGATTGTTATGCTCTGATTTTACTGGTTACTGGAGATGAAACTGGGCTGAATGTGGAACCTGAACTAAAGTGAATTCGACACCTCTGATCTAAACCATAATTTAGCAACAAGCTGGGAATATTTTCAGGAATCTCTCTTACTATTGAAAATATCTCAAATTACTCAGAATATGTTGTATTTTGTTGCCCACTTATCTCTTCCTTCATGCATTTCTATCAACAGTCATCCTCCAATATGCAAATCTGTTCATCTTTTATTGTACCTACATGTTTATTACTTCTGTGTCTCCATCTGTTTAACTAGCAGGTTATCATTTTATTAATTTAGTTCATCCTTGTTCAATAATTTAAGCACAGAGATGTTTAATGTGTAGCTCTAAACACACCGTGGGAGGACTGCTGATGTTCAGGGATTGAAACAGTGAATCAGAAAGACACAGAGGTGATTTTGGTTCAGGGATGAGGATCGCTCTGGGTTTTTGTGCGTGGGGGAGGATAGACGGAGCAAATTTCCCAGTGATGGATTTAGGGCACCACAGCCCCCTTCGCCCTCCTGCCCCACCCCCCACCCCACCCCCCGCCTCTTCATGCATGACTCTCCTGCATGCATGTGTAGACATCCGGCACACATGTGTGCACACTGACATGCATGGGTTAACAACACACACATGCATGAAGTTGGAGGGCCGGCGGGGCTCAAACCGCTTGACTCAACAGATCCGGCAAACTAAACGCCCTCCGGCAGAAGTACAAAACACACATGCACACACGCAAACACACACATAGACTGCCCCCTCTATGAAAATACCCAGCTACAAACCCCCTCTGGTCCAGTCTGGCTGCCCTGCAGAGAGCCGTGATGGGAGCGACTTGGACGTGTGGTTATGTTCTGTTTGTCTTCAGGAACTAAAACATGAGGAAAACTGCGCCGTCTGCAGCAGCTCGATTCAGACGACAGAAATCGGTCAATTTACCCCACAGATAGAGTAATTTGTGAATCCGTGTCTGTGTTTGCTAGTGCTGTTTGTGTTTGCATATAGGATCACGTTTAGAATCAATCCTCCTGTTTAATCTGGGTTATCAGCGATTATCTCTGATGCCATTTGTCTAAATATTGGCAGGCGGAAGCTTTTTAAGCACTAACGCACACAGAGAGACACACACAAAACATCAACCATCAAGGTTACAGAGTCTCAGAGGATATGATGCGAGAGCAGACAAAAGCAATCCTGAGCTAAATGATAAATATCTTTAATTGAAAAGTGATAGATGTCTCCATCCTGTTCCAGAAGTCAGAGTTCATGTGTCGAAAAGGGCTTTTTAGAAAAAAGATGTTATGTGAAAACTGCAGCCCTTTGCTTCGTCTAAGAGGCTGCTAGTTTTCTGCCTTTTCAGCAATATTTTTGAACCCCCTTGAAATGTGGGTTAGCAGATTCTTTGAGGAAATAAAAAAGCTTATTTTGCACTTGGATCAGAGTTTGATTGTGCTCTTTGCTGACCAGGGTTTGCTCTGGGTCTTGGATATTTTGTGGTCAACATTTTGCGCTCCTTTGTACTAGAAATTGGAAATATGTTTTTCAGAAATGATGCACAATGATTGCTACTCTCAGCTGAAAGGCGGTTTCTGTGTGTGTGTGGATTTAGGAGTGTGTGCGCGTTAAAGTTCACGTCTCACCTTTTTGACAGAGTTTATTACAGGACATGAAGGTCTGATTCTGTCTTTACCACTTTATCAGCGTATGTAACTGAGATAAGTGTGTTTTTCTGCAACGACTCGGGGCTCTGTCAGCGTTTTAACGTGTGTGTTGTGCATCACGTTGACACTGATGTGTTTTGGACTCTCCTCCTCAGGCGGTGTGGCTACAGCAAAGCAAAGCAGGATCCCGAAGAGGAAAAGATGCATTTTCACAATGGTCACAGTAAGTTAAGAAACTCATCCTGCATGTGTGTGTGAGCAAGTTCATCCAAAGTTTACGTGTACAGTAGCGGGTTCAGACAGCGGTCACGTCTCTGTGAGTTTGTACATCTCTGTAGGCATGTGTGCGAACAAACCAGTACAGTGTTTTGTACCAGGAGCTATTCTTTGAAATGGCAGAGCTCCAAGCCCGCCACATGGCCACCGCCATGGCGGCAGAGAGAACACAGAGCTTTGACGATTTATAGGTTGTGACAGCTTAATATATTTGTCCACATTTTCTGGCATTGTACCCCGCTATCCATCTGTTGGCATCACGGACAACTATGATGAGTACATCAGCTCCGGAAAAGTCAGGAGAAAAAAATACCTCCGAGCCAGTATGTGTGGGAATACTGTCATTGTGATTCACACCATGAAAGGAAATATTTAAAATTAGCGTGCATTTATTACTAATGATTGAAAGGCGGTCGTCATTATGGTGTAATTAGGTGTCTGAATCATTGTATTTAGTCTTTCTAAGTAGCGTCAGTAAGAGCTTAAATGATACAGTTATAGCCACATCACGATAATAGCAGGGACATAACTGACAGCTAAAGGGACAGGTACGTCAGTGCAAAGTTATAAATAGTTCTGATTACAGTTGGAAGAATTAGCAGAATGTTCTCACAGGTTTTATAGAAGCACCTGAGTCGCCTTTATTTGCAACTTTGTCTGCAAAAAATAAACTTTTAATGAGCAATCATCACTTTTCCCAACTGATAATACCAATTTTGATGCTAGCAAACTCGATGAAATGCTCTTTTTAAATGTGGGAACAGAAAATGTGACCATTCAAGCTGTTATTATTGTTATTATGTGTATGTTGTATGCCAGATACAAGCCTCACTATATGTTAATATGTTGTAAATGACATGTAAATGGTAATGAGGCCATGTGTGCGTCTGTTCAGTAAAGTTCCCAGGAGTCCGCACCTACATCGACCCCCTCACCTACGAAGATCCCAACCAGGCGGTGCACGAATTCGCCCAAGAGATCGACGTTTCCTTCATCTCCATCGAACGGATCATCGGTGCTGGTGAGTCCAACCGGTGACGACGTTTAAAAAATCCATTCATTCCTGTTCTGAGCGGGAGATTTAGCCACGATAATGAATCAGAGATTAGACTATTGTTCATTTTAAACTGTTCAGTCAGCGTTCTAAAGGAAAAGCATTACTTAACCAAGCATAATTCTGCCATGTTGGGTAGAATTTAATGATTTTTCTCATTGCCTCCTCTGTAATGCATTATATTTTCTTCAACCGTCTATAAACCTGCCACTTTCATAACATAGACGCATGTTTTTACACAGACAATTAAGCCAAACAGTGTGCTGGAAAATGGCAGTTCACACAGCTATAAATGGTGTTTGTGCTCCGCTGACAAACAGGCTGATTCGTGGTATTTGTTGGCTTCACTGGAGCTGTAACTACGCTGCAGTGAAATGCTGCATTCCAACACTCCCACTTCACATGGAAGAAATAGATTCTACGGGCTTTAGGGAAAAAATATGGCAAATGTGACTAAATAATGGGTTATATCAATCAATTAATTAACAGAACAGCACTTGTATATGATCGAGTTTAAAGTTTATGTCTCGTATTCGGGTCTAGTCAGGCTTGATTTACCATCTGACAATATTTTCGCAGGTCAAGGTTGGCTGAAATGTTGAGGCCACACTTAAGGTCTATCTTTTTGCCTCAGGAGAGTTTGGTGAGGTGTGCAGTGGACCGCTGAGGCTGCCCGGGAAAAGAGAGATCCAGGTTGCCATTAAGACCTTGAAAGTCGGTTACACAGAGCAGCAGAGACGTGACTTTCTGTGGGAGGCATCAATCATGGGCCAGTTTAACCATCCGAACATCATCCGTCTGGAGGGCGTGGTCACCAAGAGTGAGTCGCAGCACGTCGGTTTATCCTCCGCCTTGTGTGTTTTATTCCAGCCTCACTGTACGTCACCATGCAGATAACTGAGATATTTATCAATCTCAACATATCAGGTTTATGCTCTGCTTCCCGACTCTGCTCTGGTTTCTTCTACTTCTGTCTGGGTTTTCCATCATCCATCAGGCTCAGATGTACTCCATCGGTCAGGTCCCAGTAGTTTATCAGGCTCAGTGGAGTTTTACTTTAGAAATGACCTTTTTCTGACTCACACATCCAGTTTATGTCATCGCTTCAAGTGCCACAGTCAGGAAATGTCATATTTGTTAGAAATCTCTGCTCTATTGGGTTTTCCAATAGATAGCTGAGTTTGAAAAACACCTAAAAAAGTTCCATAATAGTTTCTGATTTAATTAGCGGTAATTGTTTGGCTTCTTTTTTTTATAGTCTTGTATCAAAAATTGTATAGATCTTAACTCAAGAGTTTTGGAATGATTATATGGACCAAAGTTGCAGCAAATAGTTAAATAATTGATTATAATCTATCAATCATTCAAGGCATTTTTTAAGCAAAATGACAACCATTTAATAATTCCCTTTTCTCCAATATGGACCTTTTTCTGTTACATATCATTGGAAATGTAATATCTTTGGATTTGGACTGTTTGGACAAAAGAAACTTCAACGTGCTTTGTTGTTGGATCTTGACAAACCAAAATCCAGAGTGATGAAAGCAATGAAGTAGAACTTATTCTGACAAGATGAGACCTGAATAGCCTCTGTACAGCCATAGGTTCCATGCTGTTATTGGTTTTTACCTCTCTGATTGGACCGTGCTTTAAAATCAATACTCATATCCATCAGCTTCTTTATTTTAGTCTTGTCCTATAAATTCATTACAATTGAGCTATACTGGAAAGCCTCAAATTACTTTCTCCCTCTGTATGATTTCTATCAGATTTATAGTTCCCCATGTGCAGATTTCCTCATTCTCGTGCATGTAATTCAGTGTTTTTTTTTGTAAGAACATGTGTTTTTGTGCTTTCTTAGGCAAGCCTGTGATGATCATCACTGAATACATGGAGAACGGATCACTGGACACCTTCCTCAAGGTAGGACCTGAACAGATAAAGACGTCTAAGAGAAAGGCTGTATGGAACTGAGAAAGGGAAGGATTGTATGGATGTTAGTAAAGGAACAGGAGGAAAGTAAAAACAACCCCTCTGATTCTCTGAAATCAACTGAGAGGCATTGTTAGCGTCATTAAAATGGTACGAAGTCATTTCTCGATCAGACATGGGTGGAGATGCTCTACTTGCTGATATGCCAAATTGAGAGGACAATTATCACAGAGGTGGAAGAGCATTTAATCTTCTGGAAAGAAAAAAAAAACATCTTTGAGAGACACAGCTCTGTAGTCAAAGAGGATCAGTGTGAAACAGGAGACTGCTCCAAAGCTGTCATTATTCCAGTTCAGTAGCTCATCGGTGGACACGTTCAGGCAGAAACTAACCAGAGATGAATATGTGATAGATATGAATATTTGTATAAAATATTGGTTGATTGTTCACAAAACATTGATGGAGGTCTCGTGTTGCAATGAGAAAACAGAGTTACTTAGATGTGTATTCAGGCTGTTTGAGTATTATTTCTCAATAAATGAGCAACAGCAAATAAAGAATAATCAAATGAGCAGTTTTTTTTACACATTCTACGTTTTTTTTGACATCCACTGGCCCTGAATGCGACACGGATCACTTAACCAGGAAATATGGAAGTCATGTGAGCACTCAGGCCTGGAATAATGTCGAGCAGACTTGACTTCACTGAGAGTCGAAGCCGGGCTGTAATGAAGAGGCAGGCTGGCAGATTTTCTGAATTAGGCGATCCCTCTCCAGAGCACTTAGCAGTCTATTCACCGGTAACAATGGCCCAATGCTCAGGTGGCAGACGAGGCTAAATCCTGCATGGGAAGGAAAGAAAAAGGGTAAATTCCTCCAGCGGATGGTCAATGGTGGAGATGAGAGAAATAAGGTCATATTATTCAGCACAACAATGGCAAGATGGTTTAGGTGTATTTCAAAAGATAACAGGAAAGGAGGAGAATGAGATGCTGTGAGATGTGCAGCCTGGAAATATCACAGATGACTCCTGAACACGACATCCTGATGGAGCGCAGAAGGAGGACGCTGTGAGACAAAACCCAGACAAAGGAAGGAGGAGATGTGCTGTGGTCAGTGGAAACCGCTGACATGACGGTCCTGTGTGCCTTTGGGGAACAAACCTGGATGGCAGAGGGGAAGCCAGAGGAGACGAGGACCTGCAGGCGGAGCTGCGCAGAAAACCCTGTGAAGTAATTACATGGATGGCTGATGTGCTGAGGCCGGTATAAGTGACACAGCCATGAGAAAACCAGGGGCCGGACCGGGTCCTGGATTAGCCGTCACAGCTCCGGACAATGCACCATGAGGCTCATAACTCACATCTCTGGCTTAACATCTCATTTCACATGTAAGTGGGATGTTCTGCTGTGGCTGGATGGAAAGAGGAGTGGTGGTAGTGAGGGAAAAAAGGAGAGTTCTGCTGTAGCAACATGTCTGCTGTGGAAATATGAAGAGCAGATGAGGGGAAGGCTGCAGAGTTTACATTTGGATTGGAAGGAGCTGAAGCCTAAACTAACAACAGAGAGCTGCCACCGGGAGAAAACTTTGAGGAATCCTTGTTGGAAGGTCTTCTATAGCAGGAAAAACTGTAATTTACTGTTTTATCTTGCATGAAGCTAGTTCTGGTTCTGAAGCAACATCTTCTCTTTGCATTAAAGAGTCAACTTTTGGAAGCTGTTTACACACTACAGACTAATCACACACCCTGAAAAAAGGAGAACGTGCTTCATTTGGTAACATGCAGTTGAATTAGTTTTATCCAGATTAAGTTAACATGTAATGTTGGTGCCACTGGTGTAAGTTGGATTTACTTAAATCATCTGATTCCTCTCTAGGAACAGTTTGCTGTCGCTAGTGTTTGCTTTAGTCAAAGATAAAATGTAAAACGTGATTTTGTCATTAGCCTTAACGTTGTCTTTACTCTGTTATCCCATTTGAAGAAAACAGGACATACTACGTCATGCTAAAGAAGCAGTAAGTCTCATTTCTGCCTTTTCTCTGAAGTTAGAATATCTGTTCAAAGGGACAAACGTGTCATTTCAGGTCGATGGAATCCACAGAAGTAAATGAGACTCTTTTGAAACCAAACTTTACTTCAACTTTAGCTCAAATACACTTTACTTTTTTACAGTGCACATGAACCCTATCACCCAACAGAACATTAATATCAGACAATTCTGCCAAATCCATTCAATAACAACATCTTTCTTGTAGGGCTGGACCCGGATATCCCGAATATCCGAATATTCGTATCCGGATATTAATTTTGGTATCTGAATATTCGTCGGACGTCACTGGGCAGAAAGAATATGCAGCGTTACTGTCTTCCCTCCGCCTTCGGCTCATCTCGTCCTGTGATCACATCAACATATACACATATGTCTATAACATATACACATATGTCGATCACCCCCTCCTCCCCCCAGACGAAAATATTCGGAGCTCGTCTCTTCCCTGCGCCTTCGGCCCTTTTCGGCTCATCCCGCCGTGTTCTTCGGCTCGTCTCGGCTCCTCCATTCGTGTTCGTTTCCACCACCCGAATGGCCGGGTTGCTGCCGACTCTGACGTCACGCTTCACTTCGTTGCATAAACACAAGACAAGATGCTGAAGACCTCCGCTGTTTGGGAATTCTTCAGTTTACTAAAGACTAAACGAGGGCAAAATGTGGACCCGGGAGACCAGACGAACGGATCCGACTATTCGGGCCGTCTCCCGCCTCCACCGCCGCCGCCAACCCCCCACCCCCCTCCCGGTCGGACGTTACGGGGCGGAACGAATATCCGGATATTCGTCTTTAATAGGGCCCGAATATTCGGAGGCCAGAAACCACTATTCGGGCCAGCCCTGCTTTCTTGACATGTTCAGAATTATTCAAAATATTTTTGGATGTCAGTTCCTCTTCAGGTTGGTTAAAGGTCAGCTTAACTTGGTTAAGACTGTAGAAGAAGACTGTCTGGTCTGTGTCAAGATGCAGATTCTGACCTGCAGAATGAAGTTAGGCATGCTGTGTTCATCATCATAACCTCCACTCCCTCTGTTTGAACCTTGCTACAACATAAATACTACTACTCGCATTGACGCTGAATATTATCGTGGTAGTTTAAAAATTAACAACTTGAATTAAGCTTTTGTCCTTGGCAAAATAAAGGTTCTTTACCACTCATTGTTTTTCTTGGATTTGTAAAGACCACGTTATTTCTATCTTTGTATACAGATTAGAACTGAAAGTTTAAGTCAGAGCTGTTGGAGAGGAATGAGAAAAGTGACTGACTTAGAGGAGACCTTTGTCTGAACCGGAGACAGATTTCAGAAAACATGGTGTGATTCAGGGCAGCAGGGCAGCGCTGAGCTCGGGGCAGTATGAGAGGAATCCTTAATCTTGGTCTGACTCCAAAGCTGGAGGAACAACCTGAGGTGTAGGTGAGGGTCTATTATTTAAAGAAAAGGGCTCCATAAAAGTCTGATCTTCACTCCATGTTTGTGGAAGTGTATCACGGCTCGGACAACAGAGATGGAGCTCAGAAAATGATGCTCATCAGGCTGGAAAAGGTTACAAAACCATGTCCTAAGTGTTTGGACAACACCAATGTACAGTCAGAGATTGAGTACAAACGGAGCACATTAAAGACTATTGTTAAGACCAGACTCTATCCAGAAGCTGTTGTCTAACAAATATTGTGTGTAATAGTTTGTGTTGTCACAAAGGAACCAAGGGGAACCTCTAAGTAGTTAAAAACCATCTGATGTTCATGTTCAGGGGTCTACCATTAGGAGAAACAGAAAATGATCGTGTGCATGGCAGGGTTGTAAGAGGAAGGCCACTTTTCTCCAAAAAGAACATTTCTACCCGCCTGAATTTAGTTAGAAACCACGTCGACAAGCAAGGTGATTATGGAAAACTGTTTTATTTACAGTAAGACCAAGATTATTCAGCTGAAATGGAAAGCATTATACTTTGAGGCAGGAAAAATCAGCATTCCAGCCTTACCTTACCTCTTTGTGAAGCATGGTGGTGGTAGTATCATTGTTTGGACCTTATTTTGCTACGTCTGGGCCTGGATGGCTTTTCTATAGATGTAACGATGAATTCTGACTCGTACCCGCAAATGCCAAAAGAAAAATGTCCAAACATCTGTCTGTGAAGCGAATCTCAAGGGAAAGTGGGTCATACAGCAAGACAACCATCCAGAGCACGAAACCGTTCTACCGAAGAATGGCTCAAGAATACCGTTAATGTTTCAGAATGGACAAGTCAAAGGCTTGACCTTAATCCATGTGAAATGTTGTGGAAAGATCTGAGGAAAACCAGCAGCATCCCGGAGTGGAAGCTCGTACAAAAATTCTTCTTCTAGTTATTAAAATGACAGATACTGAAAACACGGGTTCACACATATTGCATCATTTTTCTCTATAAATAAATAAATGGCTAAATCTACTATTTTTTCATATTAATTAGTTTTTATGTGGTCTTGTTATCTAATCTTAGGGCTTCTCAGAGGTTCTGATTCTGTTTAAGGGCATATTTATGCTGAAATTAAGTCTTTTGAGAGTGTGCTGTGTTCACGTGCTTATTAAACTAAAGAAGGCATGCAGACTTACCTTTGTTATCGACTTTGTTGACACGCTATAGCTTCATTAGCTTTGTGGTGATCAATGTCTGTGACTCTTTCGTGCTGCAGGGGAACCTTTTCCAGACTGTTTTTCAGGGCAGATGTTACATATGTCTTGTGCCTTTTCATTATGCATCTGTAAGTGTGCAGAACAAACACTGTGAACTTAACCAGATTGTTCCGCTGCAATTCTCTGAATAATTATTATTATTACATAAGTGGTGCATACATTATATAAAGTTACAGTCTGAGGCAGTGCAGAGACTATTCTGCAGAACAAAAAACTGCATCCTTTAAACTTTTGTCCTCTTATATCATTCTTTTCTTCCGCTATATTCAGTAGTTTAACTAAAGCTATCAGGCCAATGATCACTAAGAATGCGTTTTCCTTTTTGTCTCTTCTCTTCTATAGAAAAATGATGGTCAGTTTACAGTCATCCAGCTGGTTGGGATGCTGCGTGGCATCGCTTCTGGCATGAGGTAAACACAATCCCAACACACAAGTATCGTATTGTATGAGTGAATAAGTCATTAATTTTTATTTCTCTCCTTTCTGTTAATAAATGCAGATACCTCTCTGACATGGGCTACGTCCACCGCGATCTAGCAGCTCGTAATATCCTCGTCAACAGCAACCTCGTGTGTAAAGTGTCCGATTTTGGTCTGTCAAGAGTTTTGGAAGACGATCCGGAGGCTGCGTATACAACACGGGTAAACCTGCACAGGATTCAGCTCATAATGAATCATCATTTAAATGAGTGAAATCTAAAAGGCTTGTTACATTGCATCTTAAAAGTATTTGTTTGGCTGACTATGACTCAAAGATATTCAATTACCATGACAAAAAAACACAGAAAAAGCATAAAATCTACATTTTTAAAAGCTGGAGCGAGAAAATTGTATTATTTAATCAATTTTCTGCTGATTTGACCGTTTAATTAGCACTGGTGTGAGAGAGAAAAAGGCCACAGTGTTGTCTCCATTTCTGTTTCATCCAGTGTGTATGTGAGTGTGGCTGTGCCGTATCAAACTTTGGATTAAGTGGAAAACTCAACACAAAAACTCACATGCATATTTTCAGAGCGGCGCGACAGCAGCAGGCTTTAAATTGAGCCGTGCATCCCGGGCTGAGTGGCGTCCTGTCAGCCAGAGACCGGCTGCTTCCTGCAGGAGGACGGCCAATTAGTCCTCAGCTCGCTCTCCGCAACACTCAATTAGCACCGAGGCTTGCTGCCTTAGTGCCAGATATGCTGTCACTCACCTCTCTTTGCATGCTCTGCTCTCTCTCTCTCTCTCTCTCTGTTTCTTTCTTTCTTTATCACCGCCTGACTCTCCTTCTGTGACAGCAGTGAGGATAACATAATTCACACCCTTCAAATAATCAGACCCTGAGATATCCTGCTGCTGTGTTCATCAATACCACATCAAGCTAATTTCATTACTCATCAACTGAAAACACATTTTCCTGTGGAACTCAGCAGTCTTCCTGTGAACTTTTTTTTTTTTTTTTTTTTTTTTTTTTTCATTTTTCTTCGCAATGAAAGCTGATGAGAGAAAATGAGCGCGTGGATCTCAGGCCCCCCGACAGTTAGGACAGGGATGAACAAGAAAGTGAAACTCGGTAGCATGAATGCTCCTAAATTGGGATTCATTAGTCTTATGTGTGGGTTCGACCACATGCGGCAGAAGTGTCTCAATTAAGGTCTGTTCTTGGTTTTCTCTCTTCATATATAACAAAATATCCCATTTCTGAGTGTCTCCAGCTGTATTTATCCAGCAGCACGTCATCTGTACCAGCGTGGGACTGTAAACATATCACAGTTATTTATGCAAAAGCAGCAGAACAGACAGAAGGCTGAAATTACTTCTTCTGAGTCTGGTTTCTTTTATATCCACAGACGTGTTCGGATGATCCAGTAAATATTGCCTCATTATTTTTTTTAATCACAGGGAGGGAAGATTCCGATTCGCTGGACGGCTCCGGAGGCGATCGCGTACAGGAAGTTCACCTCAGCCAGCGACGTGTGGAGCTACGGGATCGTCATGTGGGAGGTGATGTCATACGGAGAGAGGCCCTACTGGGAGATGTCCAATCAGGACGTAAGTTCAAGAGATGTACGAAAGGAAATGAAAGCTTGTAATACTCATTGAAATACCAAGTTGATATACTTTTTTTTTTTTAATTCTTTCAGTGTTTTAACTATGATGGAACCCTAACCCAAAGCTAAAACTTAATAATTACCAGTACCGTTGTTGTGGTCTGAACATGACCACAATAACGAACACAATGACAAAAAATGACACAAAATGACCACAGAAAAACACAAAATGACTCGGTGAGACAGAAAATGATCATATGAAGACACAAAATGATGAGAGACACACAAAATAACAAAAAAATTGCAACATGACCACAAAAACACTTGATCACAGACTAAAAAAGGGCCACAAAAGTGCACAAAATGACCAGAAAAAGATCTGAAATGCCCACAAAAAGGACTGAAAATGACCATAAAATGAACAAAATGAGCAGGTCATGTGATCTGGAATTAGCACACTTCCTGGAGGGGTGTTTTTGTAACGGGGAACTTAGTGGAAAGGGGTTTAATTTTCTATTTTCCATATAAAATTTGATCTATTGCCAAATAAAATAAATATCTGTCATGATCATCTCAACTTAATGAAAAGAACACAATCCAAACTATTTGTGATTCAGCTCATTTTATTATTGTTTAGCTCATTAGAATGTGGTTGGTGTTGAATTCAGACGGTTATTTAGTTGATATTTTAGTGATATCCAATCATTTTTTTATTACTAAGTGATTGTTTCCATAATATATAATTATAGAATTTGTAAAGACATGATCATAATGAACATAAACGTTAGGTTTTTACTTTAAATAAAAATGTATGCAGATATATCCCATGGACTTCAGAAGTCCCTCAGTTATAGACTGACCCTGCTAATTTGGAAACTCCTTACATTCAGTAAGGTGATGTCATCCAGCAGATCATGAAAGAAGCGTAGCTACACGGGTACTGAGGTGTTTCCATTAATTTGCCATACACCAGAACAGCACCTGTAACCATAGTAACCGTACACACAGTTAACAGCCATGACCTCAAATGCATATGAAAATTAAAACCACAGATAGCTGTATGTTTTTAGATTTTGTTGACTAAAATTACTCTAAAATTTGATTTAAAATGACACGAGTCGAAAACAGGTGCCAGAAAATTCCACTGCAGCTTCTGAGTGATGCCAGTGACATTAGCATGATTGTGCAAATGCAATATAAGTGTAACATTTGATTCAGACACCACACATGCACCCACTGGCCACCCTCCCTCCCACCCACCCACTCACAGAGGCAGCATATGCAGGCTCAGCCCTCCACTGACCTCTCCATCCCCTGCTCCAGACTCCTCCCTCCTTTTGGTTATTAGGCTGTCTGTCTCCACGTCTAGAGCGAGAGAGGAGAGGAGAGGAGGAGGAGGATGAGAGGAGTGCAGAGGAGAAGACGTTTGATGTTTAATTGAAAGCGTTATGCTGGATTTTCTCTGATCTGCACAAGAAAGTGCAGCCTCTCACACTCGCTCTCTCTCTCTAAGCTCTCTCCTTCTGTTTCCCAGTTCTCTCCCCTTTTCCCTTCTCACTCCTCTCTCTTGTCTCCCTCTCTTTTTTTTGTGCATGTGTGTCTCTAAAAAACTGCAATCTCTGTCTTGTATTTGTTCTTTTTCCTCTCGTCCGCCCTCTCTTTCTTTCTCCCACCTCGGTCTCTCTGATCTTTCCTCCCTGCCAGTCAGCTTTGTGCACTTCTTCACCCTCTCAGCACGCACTGATCATTTGATGCCGTGGTTCTCTCTCATGCTTTAGCGCCAGCGTGCGTATGCATGCGTGCGCCCTCACGCGTGCACGTGTATTGGAGTGCTATCATGTCTGCCTTTTGTGTGAATTTGACACAAGTAAAGGCTGTCATGAACTCAACAAATCAATTCCCTGCAGTGTCTTACACTGGCAGAACTAGGCTGAGAACTCCATCCTGCTTCCACTGCAGGGTCTAACGGAGGGAGCTGGGCTTTATTTATTATTCATCCAACTCAATTCCCCCCCTAAAAACATTTCTGTGATTCGGCGCTGCATCTTGTTACTTGAGGAAATGATTAAGTGCGCTGTGCAGCTTATGAAATAAACAAATAACACTTTTATGTTATGGGAGTCTGTTGATCCTTGCAGGGGGATTTTTTTTTCTCCTTTTCATGGATGTTTTGAGTGGAGGGTCAAACAGAGAGCAGGTGCATCCCTGGAGCGAGTATCAGGATTGCAGATCTTGCTCTAGAGAACTTCATTTGGAAATGATTTAGCCTCGCTGAAGTGTGTCAGAGACCTGCTGAGGAAAAGTTAAAGTGTTGAAGTGTCGAACTGTGTTCTGTCCCCTATATATCCTCCACACTAAGCCCATGCAGTCGGTTTTTATTTCAGGATCAGGTGTGGGAGTGTTGCAGTCATTTTACCTCAAACTGGGTCAACTCTAATTAAATGATCACTGTGCTTTTAAACATTAATCAAGATTCCGTAGCTGCATGGCTAATTTCAGTATAATTACATGTAATATGACCATATTTAGATCAAACAGGAGATGGTTTTACAGCCTGAGAAGAAGGGACAGTTGAGCTTTTTTAGCCTGATTAGCTGCTTCTGTCGGCTGCAGACATAAAGTACGGAGGGTTTGAGCTTCTCTTCAAAGGCCAGGTGTAGTAGGGTGAGGATAATCTAATATTAGTGATTGATGTCTGGATTTTATGATGATAGCCGGGGGTTTAGTGCTCTGCTTTTATGTATTGTGTTGCAGCTTTTGTGGCAGGTCTTTGTAATCTGTTGCATGCATTGTTTAAGCGTGTGTGTGTTCTTGTTTCATCCTGCTAGTAGACAGCAAAGTTAAAGCTGTGCCTTTGTACTGCTGGTATAAATTGACTGTTTCCCTCCCCGTCCTTTTTCTCAATGTGTAATTTCGATAAGCTCACCCATCAGCGGATCATTTGGACCGTCCTGAGGTGTTGCACCATCACATGTCTTTTTCAGAAGCTAACCTCTGCCTGTCCTCCTCCGTCTCTCAATCTGCCTGCAGGTAATAAAAGCCGTGGAGGAGAGCTATCGGTTGCCAGGTCCCATGGACTGCCCCGAGGCCC
Source organism: Acanthochromis polyacanthus (assembly GCF_021347895.1). NCBI lineage: Eukaryota > Metazoa > Chordata > Actinopteri > Pomacentridae > Acanthochromis > Acanthochromis polyacanthus. The sequence goes on along the minus strand of NC_067130.1, from coordinate 1,860,390 downwards.
TGTACCACCTAATGATGGACTGCTGGCAGCGAGAACGCAGCAACCGGCCCAAGTTTGATGAGATTGTTTGTCTACTGGACAAACTCATTCGCAACCCCAGCTCATTAAAAAAGCTGGTCAACTCTTCTCACAGGTAGGACGTCACGCTGCAGCGTCGGCGCGTTTCAGTAAACCCAGGCATTCAGGAACCAACAGTTACTGTGATTTACAGGATCTGAGTGACTTAAGTTTGAGATTTTGTGAAGTTAAAACTTTAGAACTGCATCCATGATTTGGTTCCAAAACATTCAGACAGTGTAACACCCAAAATTGCCTAATTATGAGATGCAACAAGAGCAGCAGAAATTTAATTAAGCCGCCTTCATCATATCTCTCACATCAGTCAACAATACTGACAGGAGTGGCAGGTTTCACAAAAAATGACAAATTAATTAATGTGTCGATCCAGTTTTCAAAATAAGACGGCATAAAGCTACAAACTAGCTCTGAGTGAAACTTTGCCACATGTGACGCTGTTTTTATTTTCTCCAGAACAGCTCACGTTGCCTTCAGATCAACCGGTTCCACTTGTATTTAGTCTCTGTGAGAACTTTAGAAGCTTGAGACCGCTGTGCATTAATTTAGCCATTCATTCTTAAGAGAATTAAACCCAGCACTCCAAGCTAATAGGATCATCATCATCCAGATGAAATGTAAACACTCTTTATTGGAGTCTTGTGTAGCTGCAGAATTAGAATAAGGATGGATGTCATGTCTGGCTGCTGTGTGAGAGCAAAGAAGGGAGAGAAATAAAGGAAAGTGGCTCAGTGTGGTTAGAAATAAGGAATATATTCATGTATATTTATTGCATTAGTGTGCACCCTTCAGGCACAACATTAAAACCACCTGCTGCCAAAGCAGCTCTGATCGTTGTTCCATATCCTTGGGACCTCTGTGGGGGTCCTGGGATGTCAGCAGTGGATCCTTTGGGTCCACCGGGCTGCTGGATGGGGCTTTCATGGATCAGACTTGGACCTGGTCTAAAGTGGTCCAGATGCAAAAACACGCACCAAAATCTCCATGTTTTTACATTTGAACAGAGAAAATAATGGTTTTCCATATCAAACACGATGTTTTATAGAGTTTTTATTGTTTGTTCAACAAACTATTTAAGATTTGACCCACTTAAGCTCACTGGGTTTTGATCTGAACCTGGTTTAATGTGGCAAAATAGACAGTGAAATAACAGTTTTACAAATCAGAAACTGCAGGTTAAACCATCTTCCATCTCTGCATGACGGTCTAGTCCAGAATCTAGTTGACTGACTTTTACCTGTCAGTGGTTTTTATGTTGTTTCTGTTTATCTGTATTTCAGTATGGAATGGCTATAAGGGCTGTGAAGCAAATATTTCTTCAAACACTTCTTTGGAAACAATGAGATAATGTTTGATCTTTTGTTGACTGCTCTGTTTCCTGCTGAGACAGGCATTAAGAGGAAAATACCTAATAAATCAGCAGCGTATCTAACAGCCCTGCAGTGGCGTATGACAGTCGTGTAGATTAAAGGGAAGCCACACCACACTCTTGTTCTAGCTGTAGTGTGGAGAATATTGCTAACTAGCATGAGCATTTCTGTTTGATAGCAGGGAGAGCTCTATTTGTTAGCGCGAGGAGTGAGCTGAATGCCAACGAGTGTGGAGAGGACATCGTTTTCAGCTTGGCGTGATGGTGCATAACTAGCATGAGGAAGTCTCAGTGGTGGCTGTCAGGACTGCTGAGTTCAGCTGTGGGCTCTAAAACGCCTAAACATTTATGATAATCTGCTTTAACTACATCCCAACAGTCGGTGGCAGTTTTTCAGAGAATAATCCGTCTTTTACTGCATCTCAGGGTCTCCAACCTGTTAGTGGAGCACGCCAGCGTAGAAGGGGACGGCCGCACTCGGAACCAGACCGTAGGAGAGTGGCTCGACTCCATCAAGATGGGCCGCTACACTGAACTCTTCATGGAGGGAGGTTACTCTTCACTGGAAACAGTGGCTCAGATGACGTCAGAGTAAGGCCACGTATGCACATGCAAACATACATGAGTGCTAGAGATCTGTTCCCACTGCTAGGTTCCATTCGTATGATTTTCAGATATTTGCGTCTCAGATTTCTGCTTCCGCTGCAGTCCAGTATCGCAGTATTTTAGTAAAAGAAGCAGTTAAGTGTTGTGAAGGTCAAAGGAAAATGAGAATGCAGGATCTATTACAACCCTGTGAAAGCGCTCCGTAAAGCTGCCGTACTGTGAGCTTCTATAAAGACAGATATAGCAACAGAAAATTGGTATGACATTTATGCATAGCTCCGGGAACGTCCAGAAGCTACCATAACAGTGTTGTAACAGCTTTTTAATTGCTTCAGTCAGGCTATATGTAAGAGCTGAACCCTTTGACGAGATTATATTTGCAAGAAAACTGCTCTTAACATCAGCGCAAAACTGGCACTGAAAAGTTCGTTAGCTAAGTAAATAAGAAAGCAATCTCATTTTGTTCTTTTAATCACTTTCATTACACATTTCCTTGTTTGTTGGCAGAATGCCTTAAAAATAGCGGCCTGTTGTCTGTTTTTCAGGGATTTGCGAAGAGTAGGAGTGAACTTGGCTGGACATCAGAAAAAAATTATCACTAGTATTCAGGAGATGAGAGTCCATATGAACAACACTAACTCTACTGTAAACATCTGATGCATATGTACAGGCACACACACACACACACACACAGACACACATCCACACATGCACACACACAATATATGGACCTAGTATGTAATCAAAAGACTCGGTTGGACCTAGAGCGGCTTAGCACTTTCTGCGGACAAGGAAACCCAGTGTTCTATGGATCTAAACTGGAGGATCTGCATTTCGGTGGTTCTTGTGTGTGGAGTTTGCTTGTGGTGTCAAAGGGGATATTTGACATTGCAGCGCTGAAACCAAACTGAACTGGACTGAGTGGTGCCACGAGGAAGGATGGTGTCGACGGTGAGCGGAAAACCTGAACTTTAAGTGATGCTTTTCATTCCAACTATTCCAGTTGTGTGCATTTTTTTTTTTTGGGGGGGGGGGGGAGATTCTTACATTCTTTGCACTGTTTGGATCCTGCCAGATCAAAAACATGAAACAGAGAACCACAGATCTGGCCCTGAGAGGCAACCATCACTTCTTTGACTGAACTTTTTTCCAACCTGCCTCAGGTGAACTGAGCCCAGCGGACCTGAACAGGCTTGTTCTCTACAAGTACAGTTCCATCAGGAGTCGTTGAGTAGAACACCATTCTCAGGCAGGGTAAACGCATAATGGACCAAGAGCAATCATTACTGTCAGCCTTTGCCATGTCCATGTGCTTTCCTGTCTCTGGCAGGTCTTCATGCCACAAATCTGCAGCTACAATCCAGGTCACATAAGATTCAGATTCACGTTCATTTGCTTTACTATCTTCCAAAGCAATGCAGGACAGTAGTCAGAATACATCCTTCATTGTTTAAAGATGCTGAAATTTACAATGGGGTCTCATTGAACCTACAAAAGAAAAGCAAAAACAAAAAAAAACGGTGTCAAGATCCAGAGCTTTAGGCATTAGGATGCTCCCTAAGGCTGTCCTTCTGGCTGAATGTATAGCACTGATAGAATGTGAATACAGAACCATTCTGGTCTTTAAAACCAGCCTCTGAATGAAGCCACAGATTGTACAACAGATTCAGCTGGCTTTCTATCAGGTCTGCTCTGAAAATCTGTAAGAATCTCCACTAACATCTTTATGGTTTCCTACAGAAATCACTCAACTCCAAAACTATGCAGATTCTAATTGAAAATCACTTTATTAACGGGACACTTCACGCACTCGGATTGCAGAGAAGCTTTGTGCAGGTTGTAGCGACCAGCATCACACATTCAGATCACCTGCTTCACTTCACAGTCTAGTAGATCTGTTTACTGGAACCTCCATACATGTTTCACCCACATTCTGATGAACGTCCATGTGTGTTCTGCATCGGACATTGGAATTAAAAGCGCATTTTCCAGTGAAAATGTCACGCCTCCAGTGGGATTCAACTGGAACAATCAATTCCATTTTGGGGAAATTCACACAATGTTCAGTCGAGCCTGATGGGACGTTTTGCTCGTTTATTAATGGAACTGCCACTCAGACTCTCATGGAACGGATCCCCCGGATTATAACGGGACTGTTTACCGGTATTCTTACGGAACCTTCACTCAGATTCTAATGGAACCCTCTGCAAGGATTCCAACGCAGCCTTCAGTCAGGAGTGCACTCGGATCGTCATCGAGCCTTCACTTAGAACCAACAACCTTCAGGTACCTGCAGAAAAACCCTCAGCAGTCTGTTCAGCTTCGCCACGCCGCAGCGTCTCTCTCACACGCATGTCTGCCACACCACTAAAAACCTCAATCTGACAGGACTGCTGAAAACAAGGAGGCAATATACAACTTGATAATCATTTATTTATTTATAATTGTTTGGGGGAAAAAAATAGCAAAAATTCTGTGGACGGTTTGTGTTTTGTCATGATACTCTTTCTTGGACTACTGAGCAGCTCTGCCTACATGTCTGTCATGTATATAATGTATTATATATTTAAAGCAGGGAGCATTGTTCTTCTGTCTGCCATCATGTGGACAAATTGGTATTGATCAAGCATCTCAGAGTAGTACACATTAGTAAATAGTGACGAATATTCTAAATCTGCGTTTTTCTGCTACTTGGACCTGGGCCACTGTCAGGTGGGGGCAACCAGCACATCTGTCCCCACAGAAAGGTCCCACAACGGGTATGCAGGAAGAGCAAATATTCATCTTATGTTGTTGGTGATTGTGTTTCATTTTAAACTTTTGGTGCAAGACCTAGGAATATTTTTAATGGCCCTAAAGAGACGGCGAGGAATTGTCTCTAGAAGTATGTGAGAAGTTTGCACAGGGACTGATGTCTGGACTTCTGGTGTGTTTTAAATGATGTCAATGATCAAGCCCTTGCTTTACTTCTCCTCGGTATGTTATACGTCGCTACTCAGTGCTTTATTGCTGAAACTTGACCCAATGCACCGCTGTGTTCACATGAGCAGAAGGTTCTCACACTATATCTAATCCTCTTTGCAGATGACATGCTGGTATTTTTCTTGGTTCGTGTACTTCTAGTGCTGGGGCGTAAAGTGGAAATGAGATTGTAAAGGTAGTTTTTTTTTTTTAAAGAGGTGGTATCACCTGACTGTATGAAGAGAGCAGAAAAGCACACAAGAAGAATGTAAGGTTCTAAAGAGGTTATTTCACTATTTTAAAGAACATGTTTCACTCTTTAACACTCAGACCCTCCTTGGAGTTCAGAAAATGAAAGGTGGTAGAAATGTCACTCGTGGTATTTAAGGTTTTCCGCCTGCTGTCAGCCGTTCCTGATTGGTTTCATGAAATAATGTAAGTGGGGATTGATCACGGTTGATATTGTACATGGGTATGAGTTTCTAAGAGTGGAAATGTTCTGCCAGAGTGAAAGATAAATGTCTGCACAGCCTCTTTAGTCTACTTTTATCACGTTGGAGTCGTGGCTCTGGCTTGTACATTAATATTCTATATAGTAGTTTTAATTATTTCAGAAAGTAGCCATTTAGCAACTTTAGATCTGTGGTTTTGCACTTTTTTTTCAATCCACAGGGTATTTTTTTAATAAAGCATTTTTATCTTCAAAAATGCAACCAGCTCTTTGGCAGTAAAATAAAATGCATATGTAGACTATTGTGGCTATGCAGATATTTAAAATAGCAGGGGGATGCATCAGTAATATGATGCATAATATAAGGCATGTACAGAGAAAGAAGTCGCGTTGGGTGCTTTGATTTTACCACCCAGCAACTTTCCAATTGAGGTTTCCTCGGTCACGAATACGCCGAACATTTGATGAAGTTTCACAGTGTTTCTGATCCTTATTGGCTTTTTACAACCACACTTTTTCAGCTTAATTTTGCAAACCAATGTCTGGGGCATGAACAATTGGTGACTACTACACCCTTACAAGTGCCTCTCATGTTTTGAGCACCGTTATTTCCTCCCCTGCTAAAATGCCCCAACCATGCCCTCCAACTTTCTGTATGTTTCCTTCCTGCCAACGATGTCTGCAGGCACTAAGACGAATGTCGGACAATGTGTATGTTGGAACTAATTTAATTTGCACTTTATGAGAAATCTGTTGCCCTTTTCTTTGACTAAAATGTCTCTAGGTGACTGACTTTTCTGATCTATTTACTGGATAATTACTGTGTTCCCAGATGCTGATTATGTCACTTCATATTCTCAATGCTTCCCATGATGTAGAATTTGACTATTAAGCACAAAGCATTGGTGATATTTTAAAAAGAATCAAAAGTTAGATGAGCATCATTGATGTAGAGCACTGTTTTTCTTGTGTATGGCACAATGATACACCTTCAGAACGTATGCACAAGGTTCGACAGGCATCTTTTAGGACGGACGGCGAGTGAATGATGTAACTTTTTTATTTAACAAGAGGTCAGTAGCACTAGCCCATGATGTCAACAGACTTCAGCCAGACGGAGTGTTTGTGGCATTTTAGCGTTACCACTGTTAAGTACAAAGGTGTGAAAACAGGTATTGATTTGTCGCCGTGGCTGATAGGTGTTAGCTGTGCAACAACATTAACATAACATTAACTCAAATGATTTCTTCTCAGCACTTTTGCAACGACATGATGTTATCTGGAGTCTTATTCAACAGGAGGAAAGGTCAGCTGGAGCTCCATCAGACATACAGTGTTTGTGCATGAGCCAAATGTGTGGTGTCAAATTAAGTTGCATTTGGTGTAACATCTGAATCAACACCATTTGTTGTTTGGAAGGGAGTTTCAGAGGAGGTAATCTAATCTATACACATCAATATACATGGAAATTTCCATAAGAGGTTCTTGTATTCATGCACACTCGGGTTTGATGGAATTGGTTCCATAATAAAAGCACTGCATAAACCGCTAGAGAGCAGGTTTGACTGAATTCTAGCAAATGTACAAAAGCAATACCTGATATTATTAGCAAAAATCACATTTGTATACTCGGATGTATGGGGATATAACAACAATTAAAGGTTGCACTAACATCTGAATGGATTTAAGACGTGCACATTCTGAAAATACAGGTTTGGGCGTCTTTGAAAACCTCATAAATAAAGAAGTGGGTGGGGTTGTATCGGGGGCAAGAGTTTTGGTAGTAAAAGTCCTAACATTGTCCATTTACTACCAGCATTTCCAGTTCTTTGATGGAGTGAAATTTCTTTCAGTTCATCAGCTCAGACAAGGAGCAACTGTGCAAATAAAGTCCTAGACAAATGTACAACTCACTTCTGGTTGCAGGCATCTTCATCATAGCACCAGCTAATGAAGCCTGTAGGTATTGTAGAATTTATGCCATATGATGGATGGCATTGTGAGGGGAAAGTGTTTGATAAAAGCTACTGTGGTTGAAGCACATTGAAGAGTTCTCTGACTCTCAAGTGTTTGTTGAGTAACACTGAGACTTTTTTGTTGAAAATAAAAAATGCAAATTTGCAGTGGGACAGACACTTCTCTTAGCGATGCCCCCCCCACCCACCCACTTCACAACTGTATAGTTAACTTCTCAGGAAGTGGAAAATAGGTACATTCATGGGTTATCACACATCTGGTCCTAGGGAAAAAAATGTGCAGCTTTTCACTCAGTGTTAACTTCTAAAACAGGTATGCGGTTATTCGGATTTCCCCAGGTCGAAGACGTTAAACATTAGCAGTAAGTCACGCATAAGGTTTTGAACAACTGAATAACTGTTTTGTGATTCATTGAAAGCACAGTAAAAATACTTAGCTATTGATGTGCTATTGGTTTGTCTTTGAGACTGTCATGTATTCTGTTTGTGTTGATGTTTTTGTAGTGTGTTTCCAAATTCTATATTTTTGCAATAAAACTTGGAGAAAAAAAAATTGATTCTTGATGCAGATTTTATTGTCTGATAACCAAACTGACACAACACTCAGATGGGGGGGGGGGGGATCAGTGATTGCTTAGACCTAACAGTAAAATTCTATGTTCTTATGTTCTTTCTATTGAATAAACAGGTTGTCTGTACATGATAAAGCCATTTTTAACCATTCTAGTGGTATAGCTCGAGAGATGCTAATGTTTGTTAGTCTTCAGTTCAGACAGAAACATCTCAGCAACTATTAGATGGGCTTCCATTGTGTTCCTTACATCTTACTGACTTTGACATTCCATCAGAAGGTCAAATTTTTTATTTGTTTAATGACTAAGTAGCTTCAAAACCAACAACATTCACACCATCTGCAGCAGTGCTTTGCTTGACAAGATACGCAAGAAACATTAGCATGTTAGCGAGTTGTGTTCGTCGTAAACTATAAAATATGAAGACGTTTACTTCTGCCCTCTCAGGCGCAGATCATTTGTTTCCACAGCCGTTGAAATACTTTAAAATTAAAAATTTCAACCCTAGAGTGTTGTTGGAGGACATAATACTTTTTGACTTTTTGACATTTTTCAAAATTTTTGATTTTTGTTTTGAAATTCAGTCAGTGACGTTACCATGTACTGTATGGTTCATTGAATGTTAGTGGTAAAAATCCAAAATCCAGGAAATGTATATATATCATCACTTAGCACAACTACTCAGCCATAATATGTGTGAGTTTCATGAACTACCCGTGGTTAGTTTGGACGTTTCGACCACAAATATGGAAGAGGACCGAGCTGCAAGTCTGTATTTTTCCAGCTTTGGAGAAAAGAGAAAGTTTGATCTGCTGATTGGTCAGATGCCACGATGTAGTGTGATGTAACACAGAGTGATCTTTGCTGATTGGCTGGGAGGAAACCACATGCTTCTTGTTGTTATACAGTCATGGTGAAGTGAAGCATCTTTGCAGTATTTTAAGCTGAACATTTGAAAAAAATCAGACGTGGGAACATGGAAGACTTTGTTGAATTTGCTCAACAGGACCCCAATATGGGAGCTTTACGTCAGAGTGTGTTAAACCCTGGAGAGTCCTCAATGAGAAAGACATGCACTGGGGAAGAGTGGAAGTACTGTATGTTACCCAGAAACCAACAAATCCTGAATTAAAAATTAAATCTTACGTCTGCAAAGTACTATTTATTTTATCATTATTATGAAATGCAGCAACTCTAATAGTAATTATTGTCTAAGGTGTGTGTATGTTCTAATGACAACCTGAAGAACAGCGATAGAAATAATCTTATGCATGTATCCTCACAGGGAGGCTTCACACAGTAATTGCAGTCTGTTTTTTTTTTTTAATTTAATAGAAGGCCTGAAACATGCAGAGATTGTAGATTGTGCAGATTTCTCCTTTGTGTTCATAGCACTGATTATCCTAATAACCGCTACACTGTTTCCTCTCATTTATTCACACAGGCAGGTTGTGATTTGGTTCATGGGAAGCAGCAATTCACAAATAAACAGTTAACTTCCTAATTTCAGCGCTGATGGATGGAACATATTAGTTTACCACAATTAAAAAGCAATCAGTGAATAAATGCTTTATAGCTGCACCTGTGAGCGTTGTAGCTTCTTAATTTTATTGCCGGTTATACTGGCCAGTTAATAGACTAAATTACGGCCTTATTGTTAAGAATATTTGTCTGTGTTTTTGCCCGTGTTTGTATCTGTTGGTTTTTGTATAATTGGCTACTTTGGATAGACAGTGTAATTGCTGAAAGATGTTTCCCAGCAATCTAATTAGGCATGGTTTATTGGTTGAGATGCCAACTGTCAGGGTAACGAGGGAGCTGGTTACCGGTTTCTGTCTTTGTCTAGGTGGAGACTGTGTGGGGGAGGCAGAGGCAGATGGAAGAACGAACACAAAGACAGTTTCTGATCAAGGGAGAAAATCCACTACTGCCTAAGTAAAGATAGTAATCCCAAACCACACTTCGTATCTTTGTGCAGAGCTATTTGGTGAAACTGGCTGTCGGTTGTGTGTCGCGGCTGACAGCAGAATCCAGTGAAAACACGGTTCATCTCCGGGTTAGAGCCGTAATGAGCTGCGAGCTTCTGTAAAATGTGTGATGTTTTAAAACCCGATGATGCAAGTGCTGGTAATGATGCGTCTGTCAGATGTGGTGGAATTAGCTGCTGATGTCAGCAGCTCGAGTTATTGTGTGATCGCTTCCTCATACAAAACAGCCAATAAGGTGGAAGCCCTGCCAACAATAAGCATAACGCCTCATGTACGGCAGGATGTCTGGATTTAGTGAGAATATCCTTAAAAATCTACATGTAAAGGCACTTCATGTCTTTCTTAATCCCTTTCTGATTTTACAATAAAAACTAAATTGCCCTCTTTTACATAAAACTCCATCCTAAACTATAGTTATGATTTTAGTGATAACCTTGAGTAAAGCGTGAAGGTGACGCTCTGCTCTTAGTGCTACGGTAGTTTATATGTAAATATCAGCTGTAAATCGTCGTGTGTGTGTGTAGAAGTGTGCGTTCTGTGGAATCAAACCTGGCCGATCTCTGGGGGAATCCACTGCCTGCATGGCTCAAGGTGATTATTACACTCACACACAGCGAGAGTATGAAGGTGAAATTAGCCATCACACCATCAGCATGGCTATTACCAAAACCTCTGTATCAGCGGCTTGGAGAAAAGAGCTGCAGGGTGTGTGTGTGTGTGTGTGTGTGTGTGTGTGTGTGTGTGTGTGCGTGTGTGTGTGCGCGTGTGCGTGCGCGCGTGCGCGTGCGCGTGCGCGTGCGCGTGCGTGTGTGTTGGGATTGCACTGGGGCCATATTCCCACTGCTGCTGACTGGGATTGTTCCTGGATGGATGGATGGGTTTCTCGCTCTGGGCTGGTCCGGCTGCCTCGGTCTACGTCTGCACGTCTTCACATGTCTTCTGTCTGTCCCATCTGCCTCTCTTTGTGTTGACCTGCTCACTCTGCTGGGCGGCTACATGGATGAAAACCTCCTCGTATCTGCATGAAAATCCGGTTTGTGACTCCATCTTTTTAATCCCAGTGTGTCAAAAATAAAAATAAAAAAGTGAAAGCAAACAGTTTAGCTGTTAGACTGTCAGCATGTCAGTCTAAAAGTCAGGTATCCCAGGGCACAATGAAGTAATTTTCTCCTGAAGAGGTGTCAGTGGTCGCGGCGTCCCGAGGGTCATTTGAAAATCATTGCAGAGATGCCTCTTTAATCATTATGAATGACCTTCAGCAGAACCTTAGCTGTCAGTTTAGGTGTGATTGTGCGGGTGTGTGTGAGAATCAAGGCATGTCTGTGGGTGTGTTCGTGCATTTCTCTGCCTTATATTTGTTCTGGATGCGGATTTACTGTTTCTGTGTTGGATGTTTGATGTGTGTGTGATGATCGTTACATTTTATGCAGTTTGTTTTTGTGTTATTTTGAAGCAGAATCTGTGTTGCTTTTTTAAATGCTGAAGGGAAATTAGAAGAGTAAGCTGTGGAGTTGCACTTTCATTACTTTCTCCAATTGAAATAGCAACAACTTGCATGTATTAGTCTAGAGCAGTGGTGTATAATATATATATATACATATATATAGACACATATACATATATATAACGCTTGAAAGCAGGGGTGTCCAACATGAGGCCCGTGGTCCAAAAGTGGTCCTCCAGAGGGTCCAATCCGGCCCTCAAAGTGTAAAAATTACAGAGAAGACATTAACTGCAGATTGTAAATTAGTAAAACTAGAAATTTAAAATCATTTCTAGACCATGACAAGTTGTTTGGAGCACAAAGTAAAATACTAGATTGCTAATTTTCTTTTGTGTCTCATTTTTGTAATATTTTGTCTGTTTTTGTTGTTTTTTTGTTTTGCTTTATTCTTTGTTTTGTTTCATTTTTCTCTCATTTGTTTCCCATTTTTCTCGCTTTGTAACTTTTTGTCTAATTTTTTGTCTGTTTTTTTGTTTTGTCGTTTGTCTCATTTTTTATGATTTTGTTTCTCACTTTTGTTATGTTTATTTTTGCAATATATGCCTTGTTTTTGGTTTTTTTTGTCTTATTTAAAGTAAAATCCTATATCATTCAGGTCCAGATGACTAAATGTTGTGTTCCTTTGTAGACACTCTGTGATCTGGAAGTTGTGATGAGGAAATGATAAACTGAGGCTGAATGTTGATGAAATTGAATTCTTTTTTCTTCAGAAATTTCAGGTTGTTCATGATGTTTTATAAAAAGATAATTCTTTAAATGTGAACATTTCCAGAATGTACTTTTTTGCACTAAAACAAAGGAGCCATTAGGAGTTGTGGTTATTTATAGGTTGTCATGCTGTGGTTTTACTGGTCCGGTCCACTGGAGATCAAACTGGACTGAATGTGGAACCTGAACTAAGATGCTTTGACAGCCCTGGTCTATAATCTCATTTTCACGTGTTAAAATCTGTAGTGCATACCTGTAAAATACAACTTTCTCTTCCCTTGTTAAGGGAGTTCTGTGTAAATTTTCCATCCACAAACAAGAATATTCAGAAACTACTTCAACAATGGAACCCCAGTTGTCTTTACGTAGTATTCACACAGGAAGTATATTATCTGCTGAATGAAAGCAGTGTCTCTGGAGTCTCTTACCACCTGTCAGTATTACAAAGAGTTCCACTACGGGCAAATGTAAGAAGATGATATTATCACTGATATAAATCAGAATTCCCACTTATTTCCCCGCTCTTGTCCTGGAATCATGCTTTTTCTTACATCCAATTCCGGCCGTTCCGGCTGTCAGAATGTAATTTTTAAAATCACTTTTGCAGCAGATGCGAGCCCAAGGTGCATACGGACAGATAAAGCGTCTGTCGTCCGTGCAGCAGCCACCCTCAGCAGCCATTAAACCGTTACTGGAGGTCTGACCCGGACCAAATAAGCTGCTGGTAAATAGCCTTATCCATCCTGCTACTGATCCGAGGAGGCTGCCATGAGAGGGCTGTGTGATGTCAAGTGGCTGGCAAGTACACACGTTTTACACACAGACTCACACACACACACACACACACACACACACACTTCGCGTGGCAGGTCTTTGTGTGGCACTGGAGATAATTCAACACACACATTGGCCTCTCTCTCTAACACACACTCACTCTGTCGCCCACGATATCCTTCATACAAAGGCAGCCAGGGGACGTATTTGTCACTCGCCCAGATGTTTTTCCAAGGTCCTTTATTCAAAGCAGTCAATCATACAAGCGGAAACGTCCCTAATGTGAAGTCCCTTTGGTTTGTGTGTGTGTGTGTGTGTGTGTGTGTGTGTGTGTGTGTGTGTGTGTGTGTGTGTGTGTGTGTGTGTGTGTGTGTGTGTGTGTGTGTGTGTGTGTGTGTGTGTGTGTGTGTGTGTGTGTGTTCGGGTTCATGCGTGCAGAAGGTCAGTCAAGGTGAGATGAAAGTGCGGTTAACCTGAGCGGTAATATATTAATAACAGCTACAATACAACACAGACGGCAGCTATTCCTCTGCTCTAATGAGGTCTGTCACTCCGACACACACACCTTTAAATTGACTTGGCCAGGCACACACACACTCTTTTTTATATTTCCAAAGTTCATTCATGATTCTCTTGAATGCAAGACATTCCTGTCCAAGTGATGAAAATGGACCACAGTCATTTATGAAAATGGATGTTCTGTGATGCAAAGACAGAAAAATATATGTTATTATTAACATTATTAGTACAAAAAAAGAGTTTCTAGTGCAGGGGTGTCCAACATGAGGCCCGTGGTCCAAAAGTGGTCCTCCAGAGGGTCCAATCCGGCCCTCAAAGTGGAAAAATTACAGAGAAGACATTAACTGCAGATTGTAAATTAGTAAAACTAGAAATTTAAAATCATTTCTAGAATAGGTTTTTATTGTTTTCTGTTTTTTGTCGTTTTGTGTTTAATTTTTGCCTCGCTTTCGTTGTTGTGTATTTTCTGCTCATTTTTTTCTCGCTTTTGTCATTTTTTTGCCTTGTTTTTGTCTCTTTCTAACTCTTGTCTAATTTTTTGGCTCTTCTTTGTCTTGTTTCGTATCATTTGTCTAATTTTTGTCATTTTGTTTCTCGCTTTTGTTGCTTTGTGTCTCATTTTTGTGATATTTTGTCTTGTTTTGTTGTTTTTCTCTTGTTTTTTGTCTGACTTTTGTTTGTCTCATATTTTTCTGTTTGCTTTGTTTCTCATTTTGTTTTGCAAGTTTTCTCTGTTATTTATAGGTTATTATGTTATGATTTTCATGGTCTGGCCCTCTTGAGATCAGATTGGGCTGAATGTTGCCCATGAACTAAAATATGTATCTAGAATATATTAAATAAGGCAATGTCTGAAGTGTGTAGTGTTGAACTGTGTTTTTATTACAGGATTTATGCTGTGATTGTCAGGAAAATACATTTTTATTCTTTAAAATTGAGTTTTTACAACCTCATCAGATCAAACACTTCAGTTTTTTGCTCCCAGGACACAAAAAATCCACATCTCCAAAAGAAAAAATGGTAATTTTCTTTAAAAATCCACTGAAAAAGATGTGTGTTTGAATCTTCAGCAAACCATTTTGGCGTATACAGATGCTTCATGATAAAATCAACAGACTTCACCGGCAGAACAAACCAAAGACAAAAACAAACCAGATTCACTCTTTGGTTCAAACATTCCCAGAGAGAGCAGCGTGGCATAATACGATGCGTGAAATGATCGTGTTAGAGAAGCGCAGGGAAGGGGAAAAAAAGCAGCCAAACACCAGAGATAAAGGCAGAAAGGATTGAAGAGTTTCATGTCAAACCTTGCATGATGTGTGCCGCTACACCGGGAGGTTGTTAGCCCCCTCAACCTCGCTCTGTAATGAAGAGGTGCTGCCTGCCCACTGAGCTGTCTCGTCTCATAATTATTTTGACATTACCCGCTGAGAGCTGGAAGGGAATTATCCTCCACAGCGTCTGTCCGCCATACATTGCCCATAATCAGCCTCGCCATGCATGGGTAAAATTGTGCA
Organism: Acanthochromis polyacanthus; assembly: GCF_021347895.1. Taxonomy (NCBI): domain Eukaryota; kingdom Metazoa; phylum Chordata; class Actinopteri; family Pomacentridae; genus Acanthochromis; species Acanthochromis polyacanthus. The sequence goes on along the minus strand of NC_067130.1, from coordinate 1,845,370 downwards.
TGTACTGTGCCTGAGTACAGAATGTGCGTATTTGTGTTGGGGATAACGTGTTACAAATGGGTGCTTTTATTTTCAATTTAAGTAACAGCATCTGACCAGACTGTGACAGCTACAGGCACTATTTTAAAACCCTTAAAGACATGGATGTGACGGTTTCTGATGATAAAAGTCAGCCTAGCACGACTTTATTAGGATGTCATGGACAGGCACTGTAAGCAGTAGTGTCACTAATCACTGAAATCTAATATTTCTCTGTGAAATCAGCCTTCCTGCTATAATCAGCACATTTCTGACCCTAGTAAGGAAAGGTTAGAGGTGATCCTGATCCTGAGTCACAGCAGAGTCAGTTGTAGTGGTTTGATAATGTGCAACCGTGTGGGTAAAACAGCCACGGCAGTGTTACGGTACGCCCGCCTCGGATGTTATCGGCCTATTAAATGGCCATTATAATAACAGATCATACATATGAAACAGCAGGGACGTCCTTCACCTTCTAGTAGGCTCAGCAGGCCATTAGCACTCCATGTAAAGGTGATTTTCCACTGGCAAAGAGGAACAAAAGTCCACATTTGGAGGTTGAAAGGGTTGATGAGTTTGAATCTCATCTCGGGTTATTATTTTAGTATTATCTTTTGACTTAAGTGTCATTTTGACTTTCACTTGGTGTTTACTGAAGCTTTTAGACAGTGTTTAGTAAAATTTAGGCACCACTACTTCTTGGTTAATCCCCGGTTCAAATCCCAGCCTGGGATCTTTCTGCATGGAGTTTGCATGTTCTCCCTGTGCATGCGTGGGTTTTCTCCGGGTACTCCGGCTTCCTCCCACAGTCCAAAAACATGCTGAGGTTAATTGGTTACTCTAAATTGTCTGTAGGTGTGAATGTGAGTGTGATTGTGTGTCTGTATATGTAGCCCTGTGACAGACTGGTGACCTGTCCAGGGTGTCCCCTGCCTTCACCTGAGTCAGCTGGGATAGACTCCAGCACCCCCGCCACCCTAGTGAGGATAAAGCGGTGTATAGAGAATGGATGGATGGACTCCTTGGTTAGTTTTAGGGACTGTAGCAACCGATAACGTAATAATTGTGGCCATTTTAACCCTTCTCAGAGAGATCAGTCCTCCTCCAAAGCTGCTCATTCCCACATATAACATTGTCAAAAATGCAGCGTTTGTTTAGTAGTTATTGACGATCATAAATAATGGTAACATAGAATGTGTCCATTTAATATAGATGTACCCACAAAGAAAATGACCTTGCGCTGATTACAGGCATGTGTTCTGCATGTGTATGTTATGTACGGATACCGAGTCACATGACCTAAATATGTAGCGAGAATTGATGGGGCTCAGAAACACCCCTACAATTTAATCAGGTGTTCCTTGGATCATTTCTGAAGGATACGTCCTGATAAGTCCTCAGAGGTGGATTTGTAGTAGGATCACAATCAGCTGATGTAGTGTTCACTGGTTGTCATGGTTACAGTGACACCGTGCTGCTATCTGGTAATGATACAGAAATCTTTAACTAATCCATGGATCCAGAGCATGAGCTGCATCACTGCCGAAATCTAATCACTTGGTCCTTGTGTCATTTCTGACCTTCACTGAAAATTTCATCCAAATCCGTTAATCTGTTTTTGAGTAAAGTTGCAAACAGACGGACAGAGAGACAAACAAACTGATGCAGATCATCACATAACTCCACCGTTCTTTGGCCAATAATGTAAGTAATTGCCAATAATGTAAAGACGTTTTTGAGTCAATAATGTATTAATTTATTATGTTAATGGATTAGCTTTTGTTTTTTAAAAATCATTAGAAAATGTAATAACTTCAGCCTATAATGTAGTACTTCAAAAATAGGACTGCATTTTCCTGGAAATAAATGATTACATTATTGGCTTTATTACATTCACAATGGCCAAAATGATTACATTATTGTCCGTTATTACATTATTGGTTGCTACAGGGACCCAAAACTACTTGGTTAAGTTTAGAAAAGGATCATAGTTTGGGTAAAAAAAACACTGCTGCTATGTTTACCACATGGTAAAGCTACGTTTTGTATTTTTTCCAGCATCTTCACTCCGCTATATGTTTATTCACACGACCTCAAGAGGCTGCTTTCGTTATTGGGGTTACTTTCTGCTGCTCAGTGATAAGAATGAATGATGACATGCCCTCAGGCCGACAGAAAGGTGGAACAGGTCCCTACAAGTCCATGTAAACGCCAATTACTGGCAATGATAAGCATTTAATGGGCTGATAGCATCTAAATAAGGTTTACATTATGAAGCAGGATTCTCTGTTTATGAATATAAAGAATGCATTCTCTTTATGCACTCAGATGACTGGAGGCTCCATTAAAGATGTTTTTTCTCTTCAGAATCACCACAACCCTGCTGCTTCCATCCGTGAATATTGTTCTTTAATCCAAATCACATCGGTTTCGGTTTGTAGAATTAAAACTTTTGAAAGCTGAAACGATTGTTTAACTTACAGAAATACACTTTTTTCAATCAAAGACATTAAGTTTGATATCTCCATGAACACAATAATTTATTTTAGTTCATTTCAGTTCAGATCAGAGCAATTAATTATGGATAATTAGGTTCATTTGTGTTCATTACAATCCATTCAGTTCTGTGTAATTTTTAACTGAAATCCAATCAACAGATAACCGAATGTTTTGATCCCAGACAGAGCTGTGGAGTTCATTTAAAGGATGTGTTGTTTTACTTTAAAAATGAAAATTCAGTTTCTTGATAATTTAAAAAAAAAAAACCAGGACCTTCACTTTTTGGAGCGCATGAAATTAAATTTTCCGTTTTTCTTGGGATCTATTAAATCTGGAGCTAATGGCTGTGAGAGCGTCTTGGTGTCTGTGAAAAACATCCCATCTGTCTTAATATTCCTCCTGCTCAGCATAGACACACTAATGACTGCAATGCATCACCTGGATGTTATATTTCAATAAAAAAATATGCGTACCTGTGTGTCACTCCGTCTCTCCTCCTCGTGTGTCACTTCCACAGTTGTTAATTTAACTAAAATTATGTGCGATGCGTCATATATATCTAATACATTGCTTCAGTTAAACCCTGAATTTGAAAAGCGGGAAACATTTACCGTCCGATGCCGCAGAATTACAGCAAGTAGTTTGACTCTCACGTAGCAAATGGAAAATAAATGAGCACGTAAGGTTTAAAAAGTGTTTTTTTAGCACCTGAAGCAGAGGTTTGTGTTTTACCTTAAACTTCAAGCCACTCAGGCACTGACTCAAACAAAAAAACACAAACAAAAAACAACAACAAAACATTTATGCAGATATTTGTACTGTTATGTGCTTTTTTTTTTTAAATTTAAACATCCAAATCTCAAAGTCTGAAAGCACAGGAACTGAGTGGAATTCAGTGGAGAATATTTATTTATTTGTTCATTCATTCATTCATTCATTCATTCATTCATTGTGTTTTGCTAAATTGTCAGGCTCAATGCAACTTTTTATTATTATTACTAGTCATAGTAGTATTTTGGTTGTTGGTGGTATTGTTTTTTATTTGTTTGTTTGTTTACCACCTTACTTGTTTATTTACACATTCATTCATTCATTTGTCTCCAGTGTTTACTGCATTTGTAACCTCACATTGTCACCTATTTTTTTTCTTCTTTTTGTTTGTTTGTTTTGTTTGTTTTTATAATTTTTTTACATGGATAATAAATGTAGAAATATCTTAATTTAATCTCAGCTTACTGAACAACTTTCCAGTTCACTCAAACAGATACGATGTAAGGAAAAGGTATATATTATATATAAATAAAGGACAACATGACATATAAGATAAATCTGAGAGCAGCGGTTGGTCAGTTTGTTGGTCAGTTTGTTGGTCAGTTTGTTGGTCAGGTTGTTGGTCAGGTTGTTGGTCAGTTTGTTGGTCAGTTTGTTGGTCAGTTTGTTGGTCAGGTTGTTGGTCAGGTTGTTGGTCAGGTTGTTGGTCAGGTTGTTGGTCAGGTTGTTGGTCAGGTTGTTGGTCAGTTTGTTGGTCAGGTTGTTGGTCAGGTTGTTGGTCAGGTTGTTGGTCAGTTTGTTGGTCAGTTTGTTGGTCAGTTTGTTGGTCAGGTTGTTGGTCAGGTTGTTGGTCAGTTTGTTGGTCAGTTTGTTGGTCAGTTTGTTGGTCAGGTTGTTGGTCAGGTTTGTTGGTCAGGTTGTTGGTCAGGTTGTTGGTCAGGTTGTTGGTCAGGTTGTTGGTCAGGTTGTTGGTCAGGTTGTTGGTCAGGTTGTTGGTCAGGTTGTTGGTCAGGTTGTTGGTCAGGTTGTTGGTCAGGTTGTTGGTCAGGTTGTTGGTCAGGTTGTTGGTCAGGTTGTTGGTCAGTTGTTGGTCAGGTTGTTGGTCAGGTTGTTGGTCAGGTGTTGGTCAGGTTGTTGGTCAGTTTGTTGGTCAGGTTGTTGGTCAGGTTGTTGGTCAGGTTGTTGGTCAGTTTGTTGGTCAGGTTGTTGGTCAGTTTGTTGGTCAGGTTGTTGGTCAGTTTGTTGGTCAGGTTGTTGGTCAGTTTGTTGGTCAGGTTGTTGGTCAGGTTGTTGGTCAGTTTGTTGGTCAGGTTGTTGGTCAGGTTGTTGGTCAGTTTGTTGGTCAGGTTGTTGGTCAGGTTGTTGGTCAGGTTTGTTGGTCAGGTTGTTGGTCAGTTTGGTCAGTTGTGTCAGTTTGTGGTCAGGTTGTTGGTCAGGTTGTTGGTCAGGTTGTTTGGTCAGTTTGTTGGTCAGGTTGTTGGTCAGTTGTGGTCAGGTTGTGGTCAGGTTGTTGGTCAGTTTGTTGGTCAGGTTGTTGGTCAGGTTGTTGGTCAGGTTGTTGGTCAGGTTGTTGGTCAGTTTGTTGGTCAGGTTGTTGATCAGGTTGTTGGTCAGTTTGTTGTTCAGGTTGTTGGTCAGGTTGTTGGTCAGTTTGTTGGTCAGGTTGTTGGTCAGGTTGTTGGTCAGGTTGTTGGTCAGTTTGTTGGTCAGGTTGTTGGTCAGTTTGTTGGGTCAGGTTGTTGGTCAGGTTGTTGGTCCAGTTTGTTGGTCAGTTTGTTGGTCAGGTTGTTGGTCAGGTTGTTGGTCAGTTTGTTGGTCAGTTTGTTGGTCAGGTTGTTGGTCAGGTTGTTGGTCAGTTTGTTGGTCAGTTTGTTGGTCAGGTTGTTGGTCAGTTTGTTGGTCAGGTTGTTGGTCAGGTTGTTGGTCAGGTTGTTGGTCAGGTTGTTGGTCAGTTTGTTGGTCAGTTTGTTGGTCAGGTTGTTGGTCAGGTTGTTGGTCAGTTGTTGGTCAGTTTGTTGGTCAGGTTGTTGGTCAGGTTGTTGGTCAGTTTGTTGGTCAGTTTGTTGGTCAGGTTGTTGGTCAGTTTGTCCTTCATTCCACCACTGATCACTACAGTGTGTAATAAGTCATTATTAAGTCATGTTTCAAAAATGACTATTGATTTCCTCCCACGGCGATGGCGAGCTGCCAGAGGCCACAATAAAACTCACAAGCACAGATATGAGTGAAGTTTCTATAAGGATGATCCCCGCAGAGGATTGGCTTCCGTCCACAGCCGCTGATGAATCACTCACTGCACTTTGATCACTTTTCCCTCCGTCAGATTCCCCCAGAGGAGCTTTCGTCTTATTTTGCACTCTCCCTGGCAGAAAAATCAATGACTGTTTGAATTGCTTTGAATGGCTGAATTTGTCTGAATGGATAAGGAATGGATGAATGATACATGAGCTTAAGATGAGCACTTTTCAGAGCACACAATTCAGACGTCGCTCTGGTTTTTAGCGACTGTCTGGAATGGAGGAGAGGATTTTTTTCTCTTTTTTTGACTACTTGACCTGATTTGGTGCAGCAGCTGATTCCATCTCATGTTGTTGCTTCTTCCTGCAGTCAAATATTTTAAACGCAGTTCTGAAAAACACGCATGTGCATGTGTGTGTGAACCCATTCAGCTCAGTGTCAGACCATCTGAAAGCATATGTCGTAATACATTCAAGTCCATTAATGCCTGGGAATGAAACAGAATCAGAAAGAAGACACACACACACACACACACACACACACACACACACACACACACACACACACACACACACACACACACACACACACACACACACACACACACACACACACACACACAGCGCTGTATGTCTCTGATAGCTTCTATTATCTAGGTCTCCCTCCTGGCTGCACATCAAACATGGATGAGCTCCAACCATAAAAGGCTCCATTTTCCTTTGATTTATACAAGGAATAAAAATCGGAAAGGTGAAAAGTCCAAACCATGCATATTTTATCAGCTCACTGACACCAAAGGCAAGACAGAACAAATTTTAACATTGAGCAAAACTTAAAATAGAGCATGATAGGACCAAACACAGGAGCTGCAGCAGCGAACCTCCTGACCTCGCCGGCCGAAAGCCGCCCAGCCTCATCCTGCACAGATACAAGCAGCTCTGCAGTGGCTAAAAAGGCTCACGTTTCAAATACTTCCCAAGCAAATTTGATTTGACTTGATTAATTATTCAAGTTATGATGCACTACTTATAATTCTCTTTCAGGAGTTGAGCAAACATGGTCTTTTTGGATATTTAAACAGGCAGAAAAGCATGAAACTGATGTCTGGACTGCAACGTAAACACGATGTTTAATATTCTGCCCAAATTCATCAGAGCTCAGCAGAGATGGGTTGAACAGATACCACTTTAGGATCAATAAACCAGTCCTGTGGGTCCTGTTTGTCTTCTTCCTTGTTTAAAGACAGATGCGATTACATCAGAGAGGATTTATCTGAGTGTTGTCACTGGTAGCTTCTGTTACAATCAGTGTTATTATTTTTCCTGGTGAATACTTGAAATTGATATATGAAGTTGCTATAGTAGTCTATCAATAGTTTATGACATTAAAATGTTCCTTTCCAAATCTGGAAATCGAACAAAAGCTCAAACTTAGAACAAACATCTTTTTAAAAGACATTTTCTGACATTACTTAATGTCAAATTAATCCTATATGAAGAATAAATGTTTGTATTTTCTTTGTGTTTTGGCAGTTTATTGTTTTTATTGTTATTGTTGATTTTATTCACATGGTGCACATTTTTAAAATCCAATCAACAAAAGATGATTTTTTAAAATAAAGTGAATAGATTTTTTTCTTGGACAAGACTCTGAAAAAATAGAACTAATTTACAAAAATCTTTTGTATATGCTTTATATTTTATATTCACAAATTATTCAGACCCCTTCACCTTTTTATTTTTATTTATTTTTACATTGCAGCCTTACAGTCAAATGATTGAAATCCATTGTTTTCTTCAGTATTGATCCATACTTAGTCTGACATAATGACAAGTGAAAACAGTATTTTACTATTCTTTTTTAGGAGCTGAAAACCATATTTCTTATGGCACTTCATGAATCCCATTTGTCTCGATCATCTTTGAGATATTTCTGGAGTCCACCTGTGGTAAATTGAATTGATCTTGGATGATTTGGACAGGAACACATCTGTCCACATAAGGTCTCATAGCTGACGATACATCAGAGCATAAATCCGGTCATTAGGTGGAATGAACTGCCTGCAGAGCTCCTAGAGAGGGCTGTGTCCCGGTACAGATCTGGGGAAGGCTGACATGATGCTGTATTGAAGGTTCCCAGGAGGAGCTGGCTGCCCGGCCAAACTGAGCCATCAGGGGAGAAGAGCCTCGGCAGAAGAAAAGTGACCAAAAACCCGACAGTCCCTCTGGATGAGCAGTAAGAGATCCTGTGTGAAGATGGGAGAAACTTCAAGACTGACAACCATCACTGCAGCACTCAGAGATCAAAGAGTCTACTCACTGAGAGACACATGAAAGCTAAAAAAAAAAAAAAAAAGGGAAAAAGCACCTTATGGACTCTCAGACTGTGTGAAATAAGATTCTGTGGGTGGATGTAGCCAAGATTGAACTGTTTGACCTCGGTGGTGAGATTCATGTCTGGAAGAAATCTGCATTACAACAGTGAGGCATGGCGGCGGCAGCATCATGGCTAAAGTGCAGAGATGCGTTATGTAAAATAAGGAGAGTATGTCATGCTTTTAAATGAAGATTGTGTGGCTTAATTTAAGTGAATGTGCTCTGCAACTTTGTCTTTATTTGTGGTATTTTGTACAAGGGATGTGTTTGTTAATAATTTTCTTCTGAGTTACCTCGAATTAACCGGATAAAGCTGCTCTTTTCATCTCATCTCAACATTTTATGTCCTCTAAATGATGGATTGGATCGAGTTATTTTAAGACATCTTATCAGGGAAACTGCAATGGCAGCTAATTTTTCTTATTTTAAGTACAGGGGGTCCTCTACAAATGTCGGAGCTCCGTTCCTGTGCATCAAAGTACGTCGATTTTCACCAAAACTCCGGCAAAAATGTAACCAAAGCCGTTCCGTGCATCACGTTATGATCAGTTCTTCATAAAGTCATGAATACCAACGACTTTCATGCATGTATGAATCATTTTACTAGAAGATAACAGAATATTGTAACAGACTGATGTTGTTGTTGATGTTGAGGTTTCAGTGTTTATTGTTCAGTTCCACATTTACCTGATGTCAGTGAACGTGCCACGTTTAGTTAGCTCACCTCTGATTGGCTGAGAGTCAGCAGTAGAGAGAGCTGGGAGGCGGCTAATTCTGGAGCTAAGTTCTGGGGTTTTTCTAGTTATTCTGGAGCTAAGTTATGGGGTTTTTCTAGTTCTTCTGGAGCTAAGTTATGGGGTTTTTCTAGTTATTCTGGAGCTAAGTTATGGGGTTTTTCTAGTTCTTCTGGAGCTAAGTTCTGGGGGTTTTCTAGTTCTTCTGGAGCTAAGTTATGGGGTTTTTCTAGTTATTCTGGAGCTAAGTTATGGGGTTTTTCTAGTTCTTCTGGAGCTAAGTTCTGGGGGTTTTCTAGTTCTTCTGGAGCTAAGTTCTGGGGGTTTTCTAGTTCTTCTGGAGCTAAGTTCTGGGGGTTTTCTAGTTCTTCTGGAGCTAAGTTATGGGGTTTTCTAGTTCTTCTGGAGCTAAGTTATGGGGTTTTTCTAGTTATTCTGGAGCTAAGTTATGGGGTTTTTCTAGTTCTTCTGGAGCTAAGTTATGGGGTTTTTCTAGTTCTTCTGGAGCTAAGTTATGGGGTTTTTCTAGTTCTTCTGGAGCTAAGTTATGGGGTTTTTCTAGTTCTTCTGGAGCTAAGTTATGGGGTTTTTCTAGTTCTTCTGGAGCTAAGTTCTGGGGGTTTTCTAGTTCTTCTGGAGCTAAGTTCTGGGGGTTTTCTAGTTCTTCTGGAGCTAAGTTATGGGGTTTTTCTAGTTATTCTGGCGTTGGCTATAGTCCACAGTATCCTGTGTGAAGGTTCAATAAACCAGCAGAGAACCAGATAAAGTCTCACTCATTCATCACAGAGGGTCGCTACAATATGTTGACCTGTTTTTACAACTTGACCCATGTTCGTTGGTGTAATTTCACGTCCATAGAGACAGTTTTCCTTTTCTTCCAAGCATCAGGAGAATCTGACTGACTGAGAGCCATAATGAAGGTAAAAAGTGAGTGAATGTAGCACAATCCAAGGTGGAGTACAACCGGAGAATGGAAACAAAGCCGTCTGACAGCGCAACATGACGACGTATTCATCCGCTCTGCTCACCAACTAGTTCCACATAACCAGTTCTGATGCAACAACGAGGCCATAGGTCGAGGACGTCGTAAACCGAGGACCTCCTGGACCAAATCCTTACATCCCAAAAGTTTGGCCTTGCAACCTGACAGGGCATTTTTGCAGTTTATTCTCAAGGAAAGCCTGCCCTGAAGTGCTGAGGACTGAAGGTTCACCTTCCAACAGGACAATGACACTAAGCTCACAGCCAGGACAACACTCTGGTGTCTCAGGGATAACTCTGATGTCCTCAAGTAGCCCAGCCAGAGCCCTGACCTGAACTCAATCGATCCTCATCTCCAGAGAGACCTAGAAATGGCCTTCCACCCTGTCAGCCTCTGCCTGACAGAGCTTGAGAGGATCTGCACAGAAGACTGGTAGGAAATCCCTAAATCCAGGTGTGCAAAGCCTGTCGCGTCGTGTCCAGGGAAGACTTGAGGCTGGATTCACTGCCGAAGGTGCTTCAGCTAAGTGGTGAGTAAAGGCTCTGAATACATAAAGGATGTCCATGAGATGTTGCAGTTTTTCAATTTTATATGGTTTCAAAAAAATATTGTTTTAGCCGGCAGCAGTGAGGGTCTGAATATTTTCTGAATGTGTTTAGAATTTCTATTTAAAGCCCTATGACGCTTTTCTGACATGTTTAATGCTTAGGATGAGGGCTCCCAAATCACACCGATAGAAATCCGATACTAGAGCATCTTTGTAGACACATGAACATTACCTCTCATTGTGCTAGCTCATCCTGAAGCCTATCTATCTATTACCCCTCTGTACTGTACATCTATATGTGATTCCACTCTATTTCTATGCGTAAATTGCTCCATACGTAGTCCCACTCCCATTCCCCTCTTGCCCTTCCTCCTATCCTTCCTTCCTGTCCCCTCTTGTTCCCACTCCCCATTTTCTCCCCTTCCCCTGCTCCTCCTGTCATCCATCCTGTCTGAATAATGCAGTGGCCGTGCAGCTGCAGCGCCATTGTCCCCGCTTCAATGTTAATGCTGTGTCCTTGTCACAATTATTGGGTCACTATCATCCATCAGAGCTAATCATTGTCATACAGATAGGGACAAACAAAACACATTACGGAGAACAAAGGCACACACATGTCGAGAACAAAGGCGCACATGGAGCAAAGAGCCGTGTTGTGGATAGCGAGGCTCGCGTTAAATTAAATGATGCACTTTGAAAAGGCAAACACAACAGGCGCTTTATTTTGGTTCTGAAACAGATGCCACATGCAAAATGTATCGATAGAAAGTGAAAATTAATATGTTTGCACGTCTGTTAGAAGATTGTTGTTAGCTTAACTGTGGGAAACAATGTAGTGGAAATCATCCTAGTAGTGTGTTCTTTTTTGGTTCCATTGGTGCCCACTAATGCATAAATTTAACCCCAAATCACAGTTCATGTTAGTTACCAAACATCACCAGTGAAAGGATATTTAGACTTTAGATTCAAAGGCAAATGTTCACTCTTGTGACTGTATAGTGTCAAACAATGCAGATATTTACATTTTATTTTCTGAAGTTTTGAACCCCTGAACCCTAAAATTCACGAGCAACTTTGACAGACGTGTCACCTTTAAAAAAAATGCCCAAATTACACTATTCAGAGCCAGACGCTGTAAACAGAAAGAAAAAAAACACCCAAAAAGAATAATTTGATCTATGACATGAGGTTCCGTCAAGAAAATGTAATTGTGACATTTATAAATGTGTCATATTATTCTAACATGCTGCATTTAAAAATATGCCAAAAATAAACTGTTTACTGTCACCACATTCTGTAAAAAAAAAACCAAACATTTCCGCACTTCTGTTCACAACTGTTAAGTCACTATTGATTCATTTTCAACTAGCAGTCATGTGACCATTATTTAGGGATTTTTTAGCTGAACTGGCCTGAACTGCAGGCAGTGTAAACAGAGCAGATAATAGTGTATGTACTGAAACAGCTATACCATGTAGAGTCACTGGTTTTTCTTCCAGTATTGGTATTACCTCTGGGCACTTGGAAAAATGTTGTGCATATTGATATTTTATTTTTCATTTTGAGAAAATGGGGTGATGCTGTTTACATAGAACTGCAGCGGAAAATGATCCCACAGTGAGTAAAAATGTGTGTTTGGATATTTATCACTGAGTAAAAATGTGTGTTTAGATATTTATCACTGAGCTTCTGCTTCTACTGGAACACGGTGGGCGACATTTTAATTTTCTATTTAAACCATTTTATTAAAATAGCGTTTTTAAAAACAGGTGAATGTCTCAAGACGCTGTAAGAAATGACTTACTGTATAGTTCACTGTATTTACCGCCTCCACTGTTGTATCTGAATCCTTAGTGTGCAGATGGATTCACTGTAGTTGTGCCGACGCCAAGTCTCACTGCTAACAGTCTCACAAAGCCAAATGTTGCATTTTAGAAATGAGCCGATTAATGCTGTGCAGCTCTACATCTGCAAGAATGAGGAGAAAATGATTTCAAACAGCCTGAAAATAACTGCAAAAGTGGATACCTCTGTGAATAAGTTAGGATATCTTTCTGTAATATGCAGAAGGACATTTTCCTTATTTTAAAAAGGTTCAATTCAATTTATTTAGATAGCGAAGATTCACAACATATGTCATAGTGAGGTACAGACCTTACGAGTTACAGAGAACAGAAACCAAACAATCCAAAACGCCTTTGGATTCCATACGAGTGACGATGGGAAGGAAGGAATAAAACACCCTAGAATAGCAAGAGGAAAAAACGTCAGACAGAAGCAGGCTCAGGGAAGGCGGTCGTCTGCCTCCACCGGTTAGTTACGGGTAAGGATGAGGAGGATGGGAATGGTTAGTCTCTTAAATGAAACTGATCCTATCTAGTCCTCCTTAACTATTACATCACAGATCATCCCTTCTGGAATCTTTGTGAATAATCGATAAATAGCCTTTGGCTCCAACAACAATCGCTGACAATAAACTTTATTCCCATTAGAGGAGCTGGTGTGGTTTATTTTATGTTGTGTGCACTGAAACGCATTTTGTTGTTAAATCATTTGAAGCTGTACTTCTCTCTTTCTGCCTTGATCACCTCGTTGTGGTTTGTTTGACATTTGTGAATCTGGAGAATGCAGAATGCTCATGATGGAGTTTTTTGTGAAGGATTATTTGTTTGATTTCTCGGTGAAGGACTCTGTATAGATCTGAACAGCTGCTGAAGCTGAGGGGTGGGGGCTGATATGGATTAGGTTAAATAAGCCCATTTAAACATGAAAGGCTGTTGATAGCTGATGTGGGAGTATCGGACGTCTCCTCTTACAGACCCGGGGCTTTCGGCTTTCGGCCTCGCTCGTGTGTGTGAGCAGGAACGAATCGATAGCGACGAGAGCAGGCAGGTTTCTATTGCCTATTTAATTATCCTCCATCAAACAAACATGATAGCACCTAGACATCACTTAGACGGCAGACTTCACACACTGACAGACAGATGGGGGGGGAGGAAGTTCACAGGTCACTTTTACTTTTAACACAGAAAATCAGAAGGTTACCAAAGCAGAAGCACGTGCACAAAAGAGCAAAGGAAGCAAGTTCTTTAATTAACCTCAATTCTGACCTTTAAAGAGGAGAGAAAACAGGTGACAAATGAGGCCAATTAGCTAAGAAAGAATGATTTGATTTCTCTCAGTTGGCTCGGTATAAATGACCACTCTTAAGTCTCTGGTTTTAGAGCTGCACGCTGCCTTTGACCTCGTGCCCTCAGACGCTATGGAGCTGATGTCTGTGTCGTTAAAAAGCATCTGAGCAGTTGTTGTCTGCTGCCACATTCTGACTGTGAATAAATAATGAAGGCATTGTGGCTGAAATATGTGAAATGGTGATTTGTCAACACCAAAACAACGGCGTGAACGTCTGACAGACACCTATGAGGACGGCGTCTGAGCTGCTGCCGTCTGATTACTGCCTCCTGTCCTCTCTCTGCTAGGATTACATAACAGCTGATCTGTAGTAATAAAATAAATCTGTGTGTTGCGTGTGTGTGTGTAGTATGAGCTGGTTGTGTATCGTCTGACTCGGTGTGACCTAGAAATGTCCAACAGTCTCTCAAGGCTTCATTAGGGCAAAACCAGAAGTTCAGAATCCATAACCTTCAAATGATCACCCTGCTGCCTCCCGACTGTCTGTTTTTTGTCGTACTTTTCTCACTTTGTCTTTTTTTTCTTTACTGTCACATAAAGTTTTTTTTCTGATTTATTTTGTCATATTTACATTCCTCGCCTCCTCCTCCTCTCTTTGTCTGTTTTGTTTATAGACAGTATTTTTCCCCACTCAGACTTCTTTTAAAATGTATTCTCACTGCTCTTCAGCTCAGAAACCCACTGGTCTTATGAATTATTTAAGAGTTGTATAGATTCATGTGATTCTCAGTGATAATTATTCAAACTGTCATGTGTTTGCATCATTTGGTAATCTTGCGGTATATCTTTTGACACCTGTTGCACATCGCTGTTATAAAATCTCTCTCCAGTTCTTGATTTAACCCCTAAAACCTCAGATTTTTGCGTGAAAATAAGCCTTTCCTACTTTAGAATGCCAGACCCCCACCAGGGGTTCTGGCACTGGATGCCCGGGTAGATGGAACTCGTTAGCTCAGGCAGGCAATTCATCAAGGAGAGGGACAACTTCGAATAAGAAACCCGGTCCTTCCGGGAAGGTTGGGCGTGGGGTCAGCACCCTCACCCCGGAAAAAACTTTTTGCTACAGAAGCATTCACATTTTAGAATGGCTAAGATGTAGCTGTTTCCTTTCAAATGTGAAGATCTCTGAAGTCCATGCCTGTTTATGCAGCTCAAGCACACCAGCTCACCTGCAGTTCTGCTCAAACACCGCTTAACTATCAACAATGGCAATCTACTCATGCATGTTTGAACTGATTGTAAACCACCTACAGCCATGGCCATAAGTTTGGACACAGCATGACTTACTATGTCTGTTTTGACGTCTATTACAGAACATAACTAATATTTTTTGACAGCACCAGTTTAATTAGTCAACAAATCAACAAGGGATATAATATTATCAATACATTCCAACAATTGGAACAACTTTGTTCCCAAAACATAATATTAGAAGAAAATAACAAAAAAATGCAGTACTTTCACAATCGAATTTGGTAAGAATAACAAAATGACACCAAACTCTTTTGATGTTTTTTTAAAATATGAAACTTAATATAGTTCTCAGGAGTTGTGTACTGTATTGTAAGTGACAATTTTGTGGTATTTTCTAAGATTCACAAGCGTCATGGTACTTGTGTCCAAACTTATGGCCATGGCTGTAGCTCTAAATTAACCAACCATCTGATGAAATTAGCTTTATTTAATAAATTGGTGCCTTTGTTCTTAACCCACATGGGAAAACGTTTTAATCTGACCTCGGGTTTTAACATGTAAACGTGGGCTTCAGCTGCTAGCTAATTAGCCTGCCATGCTAGCTCGTTATGAAAACCCTCGACAACAACATTCCTTTCCGGATTAGTTAGCAACTTTTCTATGAACCAATTTAACTGGAGAAGAAAATGACACAGAAAACACCTCCGAGTTAATAAGAGTAGTTCCTAAAGTTTATGAAACACTTGAAGTCTGAATTCATGCCATCAGTTCCATGAAGTTCCAAGGTAGAAACACTTTATTTTTATAGTATTGGCTGCTTATTTCACTCATGATGTGTCTTTCTGCTAATAAACAGCACTATATTGACACATTGATGAGATTCTGGGAGCTGATGTACATGAAGACATCATCTCTGTCCAAAATAACCCAACAGAAAAGCTGCTTATGTTCCAAAATACCATCGCATATGAGCTGACCCGGGGTCAGTTAGTGGTGAAATTCAGAGCCTCCGTGTTGCAACTAGAACAAAACATTGCACCAGAGTTGCTGAAGTTTCTGAAAATTGAAGCACAGCAGGAGGTTTCTCTAAAGGTGCACAGAGAGGTCAGAAATCCTGACAGCACTCCATTCCGAGTTTCATCTTCCTGTAATAGAGCCGTCATCATTATCCACCCAGGAATCTGAAAGGAGACGAGTTTAAACTGATGAATGTTTTATCAGGTGTCTTTAGCTTCCACTACAAAATTCCATGTGAAGTTTCTTTCAGTCGACTCTTTTCCCTGTGTTCTATTCATGCATTTGTCACTTTTTAATCACAGCACAAGCAGATATTTTCTTCGTCTGTGTTTCAGCCGGTAGAGCTTCCTAAACCTATCTACGCGTTCAAAGTGCACCAGTGATCTAACATTGTCTCTGCTAGAAAACGAACGGGACTTTCACCGCCGGAGCTGTACAGTAGAAGCCTGAAATACCTCCTCCTGCTCTGCAACTCTGTAACAGCGATAAGAGAAGCGCTGTAGGATGAGTTATCGGCTCCGGGTCTTACATGCAGGACCACTGCAGCATTTCACCACGTCCCATTTCTTTCTTTTTCGTCCTTTGCCGAGTCCCGCCTCATAACCTCTCCTCCTCTCCTCCCACTCCTCTGGTGTTCTCTCATCTCTCTCTCCCCCCTGCTGCATCCTCTCCCCCATCTCTACCTCTCCTCCCCTCCTCCCCACATGTCTGTCTGTTCGAAACTGGAGCAACGTCTTAATCGAGGCTGCGGGACGTGACGGGAATTTCTAAGCGAGCCCGGCTCTGCAGTACAGACGCAAACACACACACACACACACACACACACACACACACACACACACACACACACACACACATTCTGCTTGGCAGCCAATTAACAACCTGCGATCCAGCGCCAAAGGAATAACTGCATGTTGATGAGCTGTGTGTGTGTGTGTGTGTGTGTGTGTGTGTGTGTTTGTGATGAGCTGGTGGCCGTCAGAACCACTTACACAGATAGAAGGATATCTCTTTTATGTGTTCAAGGGAAAGAGGGGGATTATGGTGCATTAAAAACCATCTCCGTGAGGGACAAACTAAGACAGGAACAAGGAAGTGTGAATTTGCGCCTGAGATTCTCTTTTTCTGTGTGTCTTTGATGCACTTTCAGGATGTGTGTGTGTGTGTGTGTGTGTGTGTGTGTGTGTGTGTGTGTGTGTGTGTGTGTGTTGTGAGAACAATGCAGATGATTTACTTGGAGCTGAGCCTCGCTTTCTCCTCCTCATCCTCCTCCTCATCCCTCCTCTATTTTTGTTACCTTTCGTTCCTCTCCTCCTCCTCCTCACTTCTATCCTGCCTCCACTTTGGGGGGTTCATCCAAAGGTGAACGCCTGACAAAAAAAAGTATCTTTCCTCCCTCAAAAAACTCATATATTCTCTTTATGTGTCAAAAATATTGACACCAGCCTTGACACAAGATCCCCGAGCAGCAAAGCGCTGTGTTTGCCAGTCCAGGTTTCATCATCCGTCCTTGTTTTCTGGAGAGATGGAATATGTTGTAAAGAAGGCTGCGGGTTTCAAACTTGGCTCCTCGCTGATGTTGCCCTACTTCTCTGCACAGTCCTCCACATCAGTCTTTGTTGTGTACTATCTGGATGAATAAGTAAAATACGGGCAGATGTGAGGTTTAAACGAGTCAACGGAATATTATCCACAGCTGCAGTACATCATTACTTCAGGATACTAGAAGGACAGCAAAGAATTCATTCAGAAAAATTCATATTTGCACAGTCTGTGAATTTACATTTAAAAATTTATTATCACTATACTAACAGGTAAAAAGTGACTTTTATATCAATGCCTCCAGGTGAGATAATTCATTTTAATGATCTTCTTCACAGGACTTTTGTTATGTTGCCTGTGTTGTTCATTTTTAATCATAAGAAAATCAAACCTGTATGGATCACAATGTATGTAGTGAAATAAAAAAAAAAACCTAATCAAATTAAAAGTCAAAGTAACCATGAATGCAAGGCTTTTTTTAAAAGTATATTTCTTTCTTGTGTCTGTTTCTTTGAAATGAGGACGACAACTAGTGGCAAAGTGCTAAAATAGAAGAAAAGTTTTGAGCTGTAGAGGCTAGATTTACTCATAAAGCTCATGCTGCCATCTAGTGGACAAATCTGTAAATTACAGCGTTAGAATCAACAATTCAATGTGTAGAAAATTATCAACACGGACAAGGGTCACGCTGAGATGTAAAAACAAACATGATGTTTCATCCTAAAACATTCACTTTTCCATTCTATATGTGCAGCTGTAACAAGGCAGAAAATGAATTCTGCTTCCTTGATTGCTCAAAGCGCCTCTTTCCTCAGAAATGTGTTTTAGATGAAGTTAATAATCCTGCATGTTTAATCTCTTTTTTAATGATGCAATGTTCAGAATTTGACGGCATGGATGCCAAGTTCTCATTTCTACTCGGATGCTGAGGCATGAACTAGTTTTTTGATGATACAGAAAAAGCATTAATAGATGTTGGACCAGCAGCTAATTTATACCTAAAGTACACTGTCTGCATCACACACATGTTAAGATCTGACTGTCAGTGATGTAGGTGACAAAAGTCACATGTTTTAAATGACTAATTATTATATATTTCTGTTTTCTGGATCTGTTTGTGAAGGAGAAGGAATAGACGGCAAATAAACTTTATATGAAAGAACAACATTAGCTGTGATCTTATCATTCTTTGACACGTGAGTGACACGACTTGTTTATTATGATAGAATTTTTGTTTTCTTTGATGTTTCGTATTTGCACCTTCAGAAATATATTATGTGTCACTGAGTGAAGCCAAAATATATTGTGCAAATTGATTCTAGCCTGCAGGGTAGATGGAGTGACGTCATCTTTCCTGAGTAACAGCTCCACCCAGTGGAGATGTGTGGAAATGACCAGAAACTTCCTGAACACTCTGGACCTCCTCCAGTTAGAATATAAAAGCTGGACAGTCCCACTGCTGAGACACAAACAAACACAACCAACACAGAAGAGAACACTTGGACAGAGCTTCATCTCCATCCAGAGGACTCCACAGTGAACTCAGAGAAGATGCTGTGCTCTCATGGACTCCAGTCTGCCCTCAGTCCATCCATGGACTTCTACTGGCCTGTACCCAGTCTGTTCTACCAGCAGCATCTCCTCCACACAAACCTGCAGGATCTGCTCAGCAATCTGGAGCTGATGGACAAACTTCAAGACAACCTCCTGGAGGAGACGGAGCCTTTCCTGTGCGGTGTGGCCGTGCGACCAGCGTCCCACCAGCTGGACCAACAGGGAGAGCGCTTTGCTGTGACTCTGGACACTCCAGGCTTTTCCCCAGAGGAGCTGTCTGTCAGACAGGTGGGCAGGAAGCTGAGGCTCAGCGGGAAGAAGGAGAAGAAGCAGGAGGACAGGAACGGCTGCTACTCTTACACACTCCAGGAGTTCACGCAGGAGCTGGATGTTCCTGAAGGGCTGAACCCTGAAGCCGTCCGCTGCTGCCTGTCTCCAGACGGGAAGCTCCACATCCAGGCAGCCAAAGATCCATGTGCTGAGGAGGCTGAGAGAGAGCTGACTATCAAGAGGAGCCTGGAGGAGAAAACACAGCAGAGTGTGTGTTCACAGGAAGAAGACAAAGAGACACACAACAGCACACAGGACAAAGCTGCAGACATGGACTGATCCAGACTCAATAAGAAGTGTTTCATGTTGATGAATGATGAGCAGATGTGCTTTGGGATATTTGTATGTGAACCTGAACATGCTAAATAAATGTATTAGTGTCTACTTTACTACTTTTTTGTGGTTTTGCTTCTTTTCATCAAGCACAAGTAGAATAAGGAACATAATGTCTGATAATTTTATCAAATATCTAAAAAATACAGTCAAACTTACAAAAATGTTTTTTAAAAATCTGGAAAATATGAGTAACATATCCATGATGGAAATTTAAAAAAAAAAAACATCCAAGCATAACTTGTCAGACAATTGTGATGAAAATAAGTGAGGATTCAAAAGACTAAATTTGAGTTCATATGATGTAACCAAATAAAATTTTCCATTTTTTGTATGTATAATGCTTTAAAAATAATTAGCCATAGATGTTTCTGACTGCTTTGTAACTTTCAGAAAATGTTTTATTCTCATTCAGACAGAGGTTGCATTTGCCTACAGATTGCCATCATTTCTACCAGAAAAAAAAAGCATTTCAGCTGAAAAAAATCATACAAGGTTTTTTAAAATCTCTAATGGAAAAATGAAGAATCTATTATATTGTAAGAATTATTTCCATTTCAGATTTTAGGTTATAATATGTTCCATTTTTAGTAGAATAATTAGAAAACCATCTTCTTGTGTTAAACTCTGAAATTTCATACTTTTGTGCAGAAAAACTAATTTCTGTCAGTCTCCTTTGATCATCGTTACATTTGGTCCATCGTTTTCATAAATACATTTCTAAATATGTAAGGCTTTTATTTGAAAAAAAATATGTTCTTTGTGAAAAATGAATGTTAAATACTAACTTTACATGTTTCACATATTTTGTTACATTTAAATATATTTTACAAATATTATTTGTACATGTTTTTTCTTATAGTCTTAAGATATTTTAGTCCTACTAATTTTTATTATTTAAAATGTTAATATTTTATCAATACTTCACAGGACTAATTAAATAGTTTAATTATCTATTTTGACAGTTTTTTAAATTGCATTTTTTAAAAGTGTGTTCGTTGTCTTTTCATTGTTTTTTTTATCTGTGTAAAGATTTACTTGCGTGTATTTGTGTGAAAAAAATAAAAAAAATAAATATGTAACTAAAACACAAAAAAATAATATTTAGAAATAAATACATTTATTAATCATAATCACATTTACATACAAATATCCCAAAGCACATCTGCTCATCATTCATCAACATGAAACACTTCTTACTGAGTCTGGATCAGTCCATGTCTGCAGCTTTGTCCTGTGTGCTGTTGTGTGTCTCTTTGTCTTCTTCCTGTGAACACACACTCTGCTGTGTTTTCTCCTCCAGGCTCCTCTTGATAGTCAGCTCTCTCTCAGCCTCCTCAGCACATGGATCTTTGGCTGCCTGGATGTGGAGCTTCCCGTCTGGAGACAGGCAGCAGCGGACGGCTTCAGGGTTCAGCCCTTCAGGAACATCCAGCTCCTGCGTGAACTCCTGGAGTGTGTAAGAGTAGCAGCCGTTCCCGTCCTCCTGCTTCTTCTCCTTCTTCCCGCTGAGCCTCAGCTTCCTGCCCACCTGTCTGACAGACAGCTCCTCTGGGGAAAAGCCTGGAGTGTCCAGAGTCACAGCAAAGCGCTCTCCCTGTTGGTCCAGCTGGTGGGACGCTGGTCGCACGGCCACACCGCTCTGGAAAGGCTCCGTCTCCTCCAGGAGGTTGTCTTGAAGTTTGTCCATCAGCTCCAGATTGCTGAGCAGATCCTGCAGGTTTGTGTGGAGGAGATGCTGCTGGTAGAACAGACTGGGTACAGGCCAGTAGAAGTCCATGGATGGACTGAGGGCAGACTGGAGTCCATGAGAGCACAGCATCTTCTCTGAGTTCACTGTGGAGTCCTCTGGATGGAGATGAAGCTCTGTCCAAGTGTTCTCTTCTGTGTTGGTTGTGTTTGTTTGTGTCTCAGCAGTGGGACTGTCCAGCTTTTATATTCTAACTGGAGGAGGTCCAGAGTGTTCAGGAAGTTTCTGGTCATTTCCACACATCTCCACTGGGTGGAGCTGTTACTCAGAAAGTGCAGACGTCACTGGATCACTCCAGCACTTTCATGAACTCTGCTGCATTTGCAAGACTTCAACACTAGATGTCAGTTAAACACATTATTATGAGAATAAAGTGTCAGTTTATTCTTACCTTTAAGAAACTACTCTTGATTGTAATGGTTTAATTTGTCCAAATGCAAGGAAGTGCAGCAGAAATGATCTGAATAAATATATGACAATAGTAGTAACAAAGCAGTTCAGAGCAGAAACATTCATCTTTCTGTTTTTTCATTAGTGCTCATCAGCTCAGTAATCTTCCTCTTCGTAGACTTATCTCCTGCAGCTGCATTACTCTGCAGCCACTGTCTGCCCATTAGTGCCCAGATCAATAATTGAGCACAGACAAGAATGGACTATAATACAATCAAGAAAAGAGAGGAGAGGAACCAGCACACTTCCGCTGTGAGCAAGATTTTAGTGGAGTTTAAACACACCATCCAATATCACGTTAAATACTTCACACAGATCACAGTGGCTTTCATTCTTCTACTGTAGCATTATACAAGAAAATTAAAGACTAAATAATATCAAATAATCATTTAAATGTGATCACTCTGCTTTATGAGCCTCTTAATGGGATGTTATGGTTCAAGAACTGTCTTATTACCGTCTTAATGAACAAAACTATCAAAATGTGCTTTCAGTGAGATGTTTTGAAAATATGTATTTACCCAAAAACTTCTTCCTACATTTTTTTATACAATCCTTACAGACAGACACCTATGGCATCGTGCTTATCTGCAAAAAAAAACCCATCATCTCATGCAATTTGACTACAAAATTGTTCAATAAATAATTAAATATTTCATGACTTGAAAGCCACTCATACAACAGCACCATCAACTATTTGTATCCTAAGAAACTGTAAAAATCAGAATGAAAAATAACTTTCAGAGCCCTGTTTCAATATACATGTTTTATTGTCTGCACACGAATAATGAACATTATATTGTCTCTGGTCAAATGTAAACCACCATCATAGTCAATAACGGCTGCAGGTGTTACTGAAATATAACAAAAGTGTGCATGTGAAAAAAAATCTGTTCCATTAGCATCAGCTGGGGTTTAAATGTTGAATTAATTGATTAGAAAATGGTGAAAACTAAAGCAACAGAAAACACCCGTTAATTCATGCTCACCAGACGCTGTAATACGAATACGTCTAAAGTATTCTACTCACATATATGTAAGCTATTATGCATCCTTTGGGTAGTAAAATCAAATTTTTACATTAACTTATTGCAAATAAACAACTGTTTTGATTAAGACGGTATTAATGACATGCCCTTATTTTGTAAGGCTATCAAAATAAAAGCACCTTTGAAGGTAGATCCTCCTCTGAGTTATGTAACCCATCAGAGGGAAGGTGCATTACATGTGACCTTAACAGCCTGCTTGACATGAAGAGCAGTCACAGTGTGCACGTTTTTAAATTATGATCGTGGTGGCAGAGCTCCTATTTGGTTATCAAATGAGCCTCAGCACGGAGCACGCCGATTTCGAATCTGTTTCCACAGCGTCAGCATCTGCTTGGGACTCCGTCTGTGAACCAGCAGGACAGATTTGTAAGCGCAGGTATTGCTCCTGTCTGAATGTGGGAGATCAAATGTCAAGAAGCCCGGGTGGTGGCTGGGAGAGAGCCCCAGTCTGTGCAGGCACATGCCAAGATACACATCATCAATGGGGAACAGGCGAACCCTGTCTGACGCCTCTTTCAAACGTAATGCAAGTGAACCTGAATACACGACCCCTCCTCCGCCGGCGTAGGGCGGATACACACCTTTGTAGAAGCTTTCTGGTATGTAGTATTTGGTGGACGGCTCACGGTTCGGCTGTGCGTTGTTGATCACATCCCCAACAAACAGATCAATGTTGGTGTCGTTGGTGTAAGCCTTCCACAGGGTGTGCTCCTCCCACTGTTTTTGCAGGTAATCCAGCAGGGCGTCTGTTCGAACAAACACATCATCATCCCCTTTGAAGACAAACAAGGCAGTGGGGCAGTACTGCTGGAACCAATGCCAGAACAACAAGTCCTTTAGGGTCAAATTAAAGAAAGTGTCTCTGAAGTCCCACTGCAGAATGTCGCCGTACTTCTGGTTCTCGAGCTCCAAGAGGTTTTTGAGGTCTGGGTGAGGACCTGTGCTTGAGTCCTGCCTTCCCAGCAGAAACACAGTGCGAACTAGTCTGAATTTCTTATTTGTCCCTCCTATCACCAGACCACTGCGCCCCCACGTTTCACGGATGGCCTGCCTGTTTTCAAAGTTCCCCACTTGAGATTTAATGGCCATGAGGAGCATCGGAACGTCCACACCAAAGCTTCTGTTGTTCTTTTTACAAATGCCCGGCTGGTTGATGAGGAGGGGGTACTCCCTGCAGTGCATTGACCTGATAAATGCTTTCATTTGATCTGGAAAGCTGTCAAAATCGTGCACACGAGGGACTGAACACTTGTGTGACATGCAGTCAGAAAGGCATCCATCCTCAATTTCTGATAAAAACTCAGCTTTTGGCTTCCTCATTACGCCAGTTGTGTTTCCTCTCAGGATTGGATTGTGCTGACGGTCCCAAGCATGCTGCAACCGGTTCCACAACGCGCTGTCCTCCAAGCGAAGGTTCCAGAAAGGGCCAAGTGGGTGAGAGGCCAAAGCTGAGGAATTAGCAGAAACCCCCGGGGCTATGTAGTGGACGGTTATCTTCGGGGGAGTGTAGGTGATGGTGATGAAGATGGACACCATGATGTAAATCAGAAGGTGGCCGGTCATCATGCAAGGAAGCAGGCACATGCACAGCAGTCTCCCGTTGCATTTGCAGCATTTTCCCATTTCCTGTGGTTCACAAATCAGACACAAGATCATACATGAGAAGATTTTTTTTCATGTAATAATAATAGCAACTACCCTTCCTCTCTCAGAACACAGATCACTGCAGTGGCACGAGTCTACCTATGAGATTTTATGGCAAACAGTGCAGTCAACTCTCTGGAGTTCCTGTCTCCTTGGTGATGGTCCAGTGAGGGTTATTATCTCTTCTCGTCTACACACCCAGAGCATCATCCTGTATCTACCTGTCAGGAGGCACACAGCCCCTGTAGACACACTGTGAAACATGCACAATACAGTATAGAGCACTCTTTGTTTAGATGGATAAACTCTTATACGTTACTGTGCCTTTGGCTTGAATAGAGTATTGAATTTGGCTTCAGGTGTTGTTATTCTGTTTTTCATCCCTCTCCACTTTCTTTCTTTCTTTCTTTCTTTCTTTCTTTCTTTCTTTCTTTCTTTCTTTCTTTCTTTCTTTCTTTCTTTCTTTCTTTCTTTCTTTCTTTCAATAGCTACATGGAAAATGTTGACTGGTGGCATACAATAGGTTAATGCACAAGGAGCCTCGGCTATGAATGGAAGAGAAAGAATAAAATGACTTACAAGTGAGTGAACTTTGGTTGATCAAGCCGACTGACATGAAAGACCCAGTGACTCCAGGTGTCCACCTCTTCTTGAAGTGTTTTCATCCGTCCTGGTCATAATAGAGCAGGTCTGTAGTGCATCATTCAGCCTCTGTCCACCGCGGTGCATCCTTCAAGTTTCTACCTGGAGTTCTCTGAGCGCATACAGCCGCAGCTGAGCAACACGTCCCAGGTGAGGCGGCCCCGTGTGCACCGAGCATGCGCCTCACTGGCTCTTTAAATGCAACGGTGTGTGATGAGCAAAACCACCTTCACAGGACTGGTCCGGTCCCCTACTACCTGCCACCTGCAGACACATGATTGATATCTGGTATCAATTTCTCAGAAACAGATTGTGATTTGCATGCATCCGCTGCAGGTGCATATTTGCATGATTTGGCTGGTCATTAATGAGCCAAACCCAGCTTTATGGTCATTTACACATGCGCGCACAAGCAAGGTGGATTAGTGACCTTTTGTAACCTAGAAACATATCTATCTATCTATCTATCTATCTATCTATCTATCTATCTATCTATCTATCTATCTATCTGTCTGTCTGTCTGTCTGTCTGTCTGTCTGTCTGTCTGTCTGTCTGTCTGTCTGTCTGTCTGTCTGTCTGTCTGTCTGTCTGTCTGTCTGTCTGTCTGTCTGTCTGTCTGTGTGTGTGTGTGTGTGTGTGTGTGTGTGTGTGTGTGTGTGTGTGGTCAGGTGCTGGCTATACTTGTGGGGACCAAATGTTCCCACAACTGTAGGAAAACCGAAAACTATGTCACTTGTGGGGACCTCATTTTGGTCCCCACAAGTTTAAACAGTGTTTTCTTGGCCATGTTGTTGTTACTGAAAAAAGTAAAAGTGCAAAAACATTTCTTTAGGGTTAGGCATTGTTTTGTTTAGGGTTCAGCAGTTATCATTTTGCACTACTGTGTTTCTTCTTCTTTTCCTTTTGGCTTTTCCCTTCAGGGGTCGCCACAGCGAATCAATTGCCTCCATCTAACCCTGTCTGCTGCATCCTCTTCTCTCACACCAACTACCTTCATGTCCTCTTTAACCACATCCATAAAAATCCTCCTTGGTCTTCCTCTAGGCCTCCTGCCTGGCAGTGGGAAACTCAGCATCCTCTTTATACACCCTTTATACACCCTCACCCTCAGACACACTCAGACACCCTCAGTGCAGGAAGGAGCGCTACCGCAGGTCCTTCATCCCCACTGCCATCAGACTATATAACACTACTGTGTAGTTGTTATTATGTGCAATATTTATTATCTTGTTCTTGCACTTTGCACTCCTTTGTTTTTTGTTTCTAAGAGCCCTGTAACACTAAACTTCTCCTTTGTGAGATGAATAAAGTCTATCTTATCTTATCTTATCTTATCTTATCTTATCTTATCTTATCTTATCTTATCTTATCTTATCTTATCTTATCTTATCTTATCTTATCTTATATATGTCTATGCTTCTGCCAATATATGCACTCTCTCTCCTCTGGACATGTCTGAACCATCTCAGTCTGGCCTCTCTGACTTTATCTCCAAAGCCTCTAACATCCTCTAACATGTGCTGTCCCTAACATGTGCTGTTTTGCACTACTGTGTTTATATATTCCTTTCTATCTTTGTAAATATCTCTATATATTGTGTTATATTTATTTTATTACTAGCATTTTTCCAGTGTTCTTCATTCTATGGTTTCTTCTATTATTATTATTATTATTATTATTATTATTATTATTATTATTATTCTCTTTCCATATTCCTGGGGTGACACCAACTGCCGAAAGCAAATTCCTTGTATGTTGTGTTGGCCATTAAACCTGATTCTCACCTCACTTCTTGTGCTTTTCTACTATCCATTAATGCCAATAAAGCATACTGCAATTTCTAAAAAAAACATTGAACTGAGAGAGAGACACAAAGACAGAGCTACAGTATTATGCAATTCTAAAAGGACAATCAAGGTACCCACTGATAAACATCACCGACATACCTTCGTATGCACCAACGTATGACGGACGTGACTTCCAGCCAATAGAACGCGCGTCTGGCAACAGGTTATCGGCTGAGTCCCCGGAATCGACCAATGGGAATAAAGCAAAGGCGGGGCTTCGCGGAGTGTCTCCGTTTTTGTTTTGCGTGAGGCGATACATGTTCGGTTGAGCTTTGAATGAGGGGCCATCATCCCGGCGGCTCGGAGGTGGAAAATACACTTTAAAGTGTCTCTGGATGCGTTTAAAATGAACAAGCAGGCTTTTCTGACAGACACCTGACCGACCGTTCAGCGAGATTTCACCTCCCTGTCGGGTAAGTGTGTTTTAAACGGCGGGAGGGAATTGATTTGTCAGCGACGGAACACACAACAGACCTGTTTATTTGTCTGTGGCACAAAGTAGCAAGCTTGCTAGCGGATTTTTTCGTACTCTTTTTTTTTTCTTGGAGGCGACGGGAGGAGGAGAGGAGAGGGACTATCAATCATTTTGAGACAAAAGAAACCCGAATATTTTCTACTGCGTCTCTATATCACGGCAAACGACACCAGGCGATGAAATGAAGTCGCTTTTTTGCGGCTTCTCAAAGTCTGCTGGCATCCGCTGGCTGTTGGTAGCGTTAGCTTATTCTTCAGACCGTTGTGTGTAGGTATGGAGAAAGAAGTCACCCAAAACACACACTTTCACAGAAATACCGTTGCTTGTTTTGCCCATTTGACCCCGGTAGCTGTGTCAGAAATCCCAACTGGCATGCTTTGTGGTCATATCAGCGCCTTTTTTGTGCTTCTGGTCGCTTAACTTGCATTCACACTTTGTGTTCACTTCGAAGGCGACAGCTTTTTGTTCCCAGGATCCCCCACAGCACAGGGTTTGTGTTGTTCCAGGACCCTCCTTTGTGCATCAACCTTCAGCAACAGGGCTAAAATATCACTAAATGTTTTTTTTTTTTTAAAATTTAGCTAAACATGACCCCTATCAGTAGGAGTATTTAACCAGCTTCCTCCAATGCTTGCATGTTTAGACAATAAGGGGACCAAAAAGTGTAGCTAATTATTTCCAGGAGTGGTCTGACTCCTTTAAAGCCATTCATACTGTACGTTTAGTAAGCAGTTCACGGGTTAAGCCGGTGAAATTAATTCTTAGAAGGAGCTTGGACTTTCAGAGTAGCGCTTGGAGTACAGTTATCCCTTCCTCCAGGGGCGGCTGAGTTCACAAATCTGCATCACAGAGTAGTTTTAGCTGTGTTTTTTCCTTTGAAAAAGTCCTATTGATTAGTGCATTAATCTAATAGCAAAGAAAGCAGTTTGTGTCTAGGTAAGAGTGGGTCCATGGGGAAAAAAGTATTTTTAAATTGCATTTAGTAATTGAATTAGAACGCTGTCTGTCTGAGAATGTGAGCCTCCATCAGTAGACTGGAAATGGGATCTTTGTGTTAAAATGATGGTATAATATCGGGTAAGGTTACGTTCACCTACAGAACTCCACATTTTACAATCTAGGTGAATGCGAAACTCTCAGGTGATGTCTGAAGCGTAGCGGCTGGTTGGAACGGGTCAGAGGATTTTCACCTAAACAGCGGAGTCAAACTCATTTTCGTTCAAAAGCCACATTCAGCCCAATTTGATCTCAAATCACCAGGAAAATCACAGCATAATAACATATAAATAACCACAAATCCACATGTTTCCTTTGTTTTAGTGCAAAAAAGTTCACATTTAAGGAATTATGTTTTTATGAAACATTATGAACAACCTGAAAAGAAAATGGAGTAAAAAAATTAGACAGAGAAAGGTACAAATCAACCAAAAAGTGGACAAACGAGACAAAAGCAGCACACAAAATGACAAAATAAATGATTCGCAAAACACAAAACGACAAATATAAGACAAAAAACACAAGTCAGACAAAAAAAGAAGCACAAAATGACAAAAACGAGAAACAAAACGACAAAAGACACAAAGAACAGGACAAAATATTACAAAAACGAGACACAAAACGACAAAAGACACCAAGAATGGGACAAAATATTACAAAAACGAGACACAAAACGACAAAAGACACCAAGAACGGGACAAAATATTACAAAAATGAGACACAAAACAACAAAAGCCAGAAACAAAATGACAATAAATGAGACAAAACAAAACAAAAAATAGACAAAAGTAAGAAAGCGACAAAAAATAGACAAACGACACAACTGAGACCAAAAAAGACACAAAATGATGAAAACGAGACAAAAAATAACAAAAGTGTGAAACAAAATGACAAAAACATGGGACAAACGACAAAAATCAGACAAAAACCTGCCAAAAACGAGACGAAACGACAAAAGAACAATGAACAATCTAGTATTTTACTTTCTGATCCAAACAACTTGTCATGATCTAGAAATGATTTTAAATGTATAGTTTTACTAATTTACAATCTGCAGTTAATGTCTTCTCTGTAATTTTTACACTTTGAGGGCCGGATTGGACCCTCTGGAGGACCACTTTTGGACCACGGGCTGTAGTTTAACAGCCCTGCCTTCAAGCGTAGCGGCTGGGTTGAATGGGTCAGTGGGTTTTAACCTATGAGGTCTTAAGACCCTGCTGAATAGGGTTTAACATCATCCTATGAAAGGGTGAACACTGGTTTTGGTGATAAGATTAGCAGAGAAATCAGCTGGGATTTACCACCTCAAACATGGGCTTCTCTGTTTACACGAAGTAGAAGACGCATTTTCTCTGATTAACCGTAACTAAAGCTGTCAGAAATTTAGACACAGCTGCAACTGATTAGCTTAAAATGTGATATTTATTCAGGTTATTTCACCAAAACGATGACATTATCAAGTGTAATTCATTATAGTGTAGGAACACATGCTGTTGATCATTTCTACATTGTTGCCCTCTGTCAGTAAGAACTTTTTTTTCTTTCCTGAACAAGTTGCAGTGGTTTTGTCAGGAGAAGAGCTTTATTTGGTTATTATGAACAAAAAGCAAAATATATAGACCAGAACAGCTTCCAGAGGGTCCAATCCGGCCTTCAAAGTGTAAAAATTACAGAGAAGACATTAAACTAGTAAAACTGTAAATTTAAAATAATTTCTAGGCCATAAGAAGTTGTTTTGATCATAAAGAAAAATACTGAATTGTTCTTTGTTCTTTTGTCGTTTTCGGTCTTTTCATATTTTGTCTTGTTTTCTGTGTATCTGTTCTCGTTTTTGTTGTCTTGTTTCTTATTTTTGTTGATTTGTGTTTCCTTTTTGTCTCGTTTGTCTTTTGGGTCTTATTTTTGTCATTTTGTGTTTCATTTTATTCGTTGTTTTTTGCCGCGTTTTTTTGTTTTGGGTCTTTTTTTTTGTCTCACTTGTGTTTGTCCATGATTTTTTTTTTGCACTTTTAGTCTCATTTTTGTAATGTTTTGTCTGATTTTTGTCGTTTTGATTATACAGTAAAATACCATATCATTTATTTCCAGATAATAAATGATAAAGTCAGGTTGTTAATGAATTTTTGTAAAAAGATAACTCCTTAAATGTGAACATTTTTGCACTAAAACAAAGGGAACATGTGGAGTTGTGGTTAATTTATAGGTTATTATCTCTGGTTTTACTGGTCCGGTCCACTGGAGATCAAACTGGGCTGAATGTGGAACCTGAACTAAGACGAGTTTGACTCCCCTGTTATTGACAGTCAGGTGTGAAACACAGATACCGAATATGAAATTAATTCGCCGAATGCTTCAGAGCGGAGTACAGGGTGTGTGGTGCTTTAATTGCCAGTCTGGTTGGTACATAAGGAGCTGTATATGGTGGGAGAGTTAACAGCGGGAGGCTATGATAGAAATGATAGTCATGGCTCTTGGCAGGAATCCTATATGTGTGGGCCTAATTGAAGTCATCGTTTCAGAAAAAAATGTTATGCGCTGAATTGTTCGTCACGTTTTGTATCTTCTTAACTGTCTGACTTTTCCTGCTCACGTGTCGGCATGTGCTCTCTCTCCTTTTGTTTCTCAGGTTTCTTTGGATGTGCTGCTCTCTGCTCCCTCCCAGCGCATCGTGCTTCTGATATTCCTCAGGACTCATTAAGACCAATGCCTTAGTTCTGATTAAACACCACCCAAAAGTGCAAACATAGATTGTGTTTATATCGGTTATTTCCAGCAGGAATTCAGACCCCGTATCGTCTCCCCGTTTTCATTTTAAAGTCGGATTAAGAGGGGGCATCAGGACACTCTTAAGTCCACAGAAACATACACAAGCCACCATGTCCTCCATCCTTCCCTTCACTCCCCCCGTTGTGAAACGCCTCCTGGGATGGAAGAAGACTCCGGCAGGGAGCGGAGGAGCAGGAGGAGGGATCGGAGGAGTCGGGGAGCAGAACGGGGGAGGGCAGGAGGAGAAATGGTGCGAAAAAGCTGTGAAAAGCCTGGTGAAGAAGCTGAAGAAGACGGGGCAGCTGGACGAGCTAGAGAAAGCCATCAGCACGCAGAACAGCAACACAAAGTGTGTCACCATACCTAGGTGAGACGAGGACGCACACAGATGCTGCATTTCTGTCTTTTTCTATCTTTCTGCTGCACGCACACAGCTTACACAACAGCTATGTGTGTCCTGGTATGTAGGTAAAACACACACAGCCAGCCCCTCTGGACATAGCACACACACACACACACACACACACACTAACACATGTACGCTTCAACAAACAGCAGGTTTATCAGGTAAGACAACCAAATGTACTTTGAGAACCTGGAATGAGCCACTTCACTGTGAGACAAATGATAAAAAATTATCTGAAGTAATCACATAGTCGATTCAGCGCAAACACTCTTTCAAACACACAAAAGACACCCGCAGTCCGCCTGCCCTGGTGTGCCACAATACCACTAATGCAGAGGACCACATGAGGTGCATGAGCACACATGAAAGTAAGAAAAAAGTTGTTAGGCCCCCACACGCTGGCCAAAAGGCAAGTTTTGCAACAACAAGGGGTCCACTTCCCTGTTCTGCTGTGCCATAGGTTAGCGAGGCAGCAGAAGTGAAACCTGATTGGAGGAAACAGATGTCTTACCAAACTCGTATTGTGTTTGACTTCATTAAAAACCCAGCTGTGTGCAGAGGTGATGGTTTGTGGTCTTATGAGTCAGTGTTTCATTTCAGCGCATATGAAGGCTTTGATTAAAATAAATGACAGGTTCTCTTTTTTATTTAAATAGCTTTATGTGATGCACTACTTATTTACATATTAAATGGTTTAAATGTTCTTTAGCATAATAAACACTTACTTTTTCAAGGAAAATGCCGAAAGGGACCGGTGCCAGAAACATGGCATTCTGTTTGTCCTGGACTCACACACCTTCCCACTTCACACACGCTGTTTTAAAAAGTGATGAATGCTGAAGAGGTTGTGCACTGTACTACACTGTAGCGTGCACAGAAGCCCGAGACAAAGCAGCAGATGAAATATTGAAATGAAATATTAACCAAACAGTGTGAGCATAATGCGATGTGGGATGCGTGAAGTTGTTATTGTGAAGAATATATCGCTTAAAAGAGTTCTTGCAAAGGAAAGAAGTCACGGTGAACAAGTTTCCTTCATTATATTTCTACATAATCCCTGAAAACGGCACATTAAATGTTTGTGTTTAACATTTCATAAGCATATAAATGCACACAGTTTTTGTAAAATTGCAGAGTTTCAGTCCAAACAGTTTCTGTCGTGTCTGAGCTTCAGCACGGTGCCATGTGTCGCATGATTACGTACACAAGTCGAGTCACCAGATCAGGTGAAACATTATCTTGACAAAGTGGCAAAGTCAGAGGAGCCCTTCAAGGAGCATGTGATTATCGTCAATCAATCCACTGAGGATCAGCAGAAAGAAGAGATAACCAGGCTGCTGTTTGAAGGCTTTATGACCTTCCCTTCTCACATATTCAATGCAGTGAGCTCTTTCTGTTCTCCCTGTCTTTCTCTTGGTTTCCTTTTAATTGCAAAGTCTGAATAATATAAATAGTTCCTGCAGTGAGGCTGACATTATGCTTCTATGTTGGCTACAAATCAGCACAGATGAGATTAAAAAAAAGGAAATCCAGATCTCATTTACGTCTGGCATTGCAGTGTGATTTAGGTAAATCCGGCGTGCGTCTTGGCTAAACAGTCTGGTATTGTACTGGGATTTACAGCATTGTATCGACCTCGTTTTCTTTGCTCACACTTGGTGACACCGGCGAGAAGCTGGTGAGGTGACGTTAGCAGATGTGGTGCTAAAGTGCTCTGTGTGTTTACTTTTCCTTCATCTTTCTGTGTCTAGTCGTATCAGATGATGATGATGTTGTTGGTGGGTGAATACTTTCTCAGTAATGCAGCAGACAGATGTAATCCAATCGCAGCCTTAATGGATGTTCAGTAGATGTGCACCTTCCACGGATCAGCCGCAATAACGCAATTTACTTTAATATTGAAGTTTTATAGAATTGAACCCGTGCCAAGTCAGGTCAGCTCGGTTCAGTGGAGTAGCTTGTACTACTCGTAGCTCCTGGCGTATGTGGGTGTTGTGTAAATACAGTAGAGAGCTGGCAGCGCTGGAGGTTACATGAAAGCTCAAATGACTAATTGAAGGTTAACATATGGAGGCTTCTAAAAGGAGACGTTGTGCGTCTTATGACATGTATGCGGTTAAATACTGCTGCACGGTTTATCTGAAACCAGCCTGATTGTTGAGGAAGTAGTAGGAGGTTAGATGTAGATAAGAAGACAGGAGAGCTTCTGTAAATGTAAGGCGTGCAGCTGAAAGGGAAGAAAAGGGATTAAGAGGGCAGGAGGAGAGCCATGTGAGGCTTGTGTGATGCCAGACCCCCCTCTCTGTTTCTTCACTCTGAGGAATGCAGGCGAGATAGTAGCTTCTGAAGTGGTTCTGATAAGGCTGTGGGGGTTCATGTGAGACGTTTACGGAAGTAAGGATGTTTGTGTTTTATGCATTTTAACTCCACGATGAGCCATGTCTGGACCAGTCAAATGTTTTAACATAATCATGTGAAGGCAGTTTAATCACAATAAAAACATTTTTTTGTTTTTTTAATGGGTCAGACAGGTGTGCTATCCCATGTTCATCATTTGGCTACAGTGAAATTAATGAGTTTAAATCAGGGGTGTCAGACGTGCATTTGTTATTTTCTAAAACTATGAATTTAAAATAATTTCTCGACCATGACAAGTTGTTTTGATCATTAAGTAAAACTCCAGATTGTTCTTTTGTCGTTTTGTCCCATGTTTTTGTCGTTTTGTGTGTCTTTTTTGTCTCGCTTGTTTTTTTGTCTGTTGGCGTTTCGCTTTATTCATTGTGTTTTGTATCGTTTGTCCACTTTTTTGGTCTTTTTCTTTCTCGCTTTCATCATTTTTGATCTCATTTGTGTAATTATTTCTCTTTTTTGTTTTTGTTTCGTGTCGTTTGTCTCATTTTTCATCATTTTATGTTTCGCTTTTGTTATTTTGTGTCTCATTTTTGTAATATGTTGTTTGTTTTTTGTCTGATGTTGTTTTGTCTCATGTTTTTGTCGTTTTGTGTTTCTTTTTTATCTCGCTTGTGCTTTTGTCGTCACTTTGTGTTTCGCTTTATTCATTGTTTTGTGTTGTTCTGTGTGTTTTTTTTTGTGTCGCTTGTTTTTCCGCTTTTTTGTTCTTTTTCTTTCTCACTTTTGTCATTTTTCATCTCATTTGTGTAATTCTTTGTCTCTTGTTTGTTTTGTTTTGTTTGTCTCATTTGTTTGTCATTTTGTGTCTTGCTTTTGTTTTTTGGTGTCTAATTTTTGTAATATTTTGCCTTTTTTTTTGTCTGGCTTTCGTTGCTTTGATCACTCTCTACTACTCTGTGACACCCCTGGTTTAAACTGATGTTTGTCCAAGTGAGTTTTTCGCTACCATAAGTATTCCAGGTTGATGTGTTGGCTAAAATCGTGGCGTGAGGGTGGGCTGTATTACCTTAAAGTCACACGGCAGGTCTCGGCAGAAAACGTTCCAGGCTTTTGATGCATCGCTCTCTTACCTCTGAACACAAGGAAATAAAGCTGATAAAGTGGAAGATAAACTGCTCTGTTTCTGGTGTTTTTGTGGGTGGAGGATGTCAGAGGGTTGTCAGGAGGACTGTGAGGTGATGGCAGGTGTTGGTCTTTGTAGATTCCTCTTTGAGTGGAGGAAGGACGCGACTGGCTATAGATAGTAGGTATGGGTGGATTTTTCTCCAGTGGCGATGGAAGTCTGAATGACCTCAGAAAGAGATAAAGATGTCATGTTTTTAAAAACGGTTTGCGTCAGCTTTGGGTGGTGTTTTTTGCAGATTAACTCTCAATTCTTGCTTTCATCCACAGTGATTTATAAGCAAGTAGATAAAGAGTCCAACACAGAAGGTTTTTGACAGACAGACACTGGAGTGATTCTACTCTTGACCTTTAAGTGAGAAAGGAAGAAGGCCAAACCTTATCTGCCTGGAGATTGTATACTTCAGGGCTTGTACAACTCTAAGAGCTTCTGATAAATGTCAGGATAGACAGTCTTGTACAGACAGGAATGGCAATTACTTTGTTCTGATCAGACAAAAGAATCTCCTCTCCTCTCCTCTCCTCTCCTCAACCAGTTAGCAACACTTGTGTGGTATCTGTTGTTTTTATTTTCCTGTTGTCGCGTCTTCATATATTGTTCCGTCTATTGAATTTCTTCACTTCCTCATTCACATATCATTGTTGTCGATGCATACATTTCCTCTGTGACTTCTCATGTCTTAGAAATGATGAGCAGGATTACGATTTGTTTCATATGTGTAGCCTGACCCTATGCATTGTAGGCTTTTATTTAACCCGAAAGCCAATAAATATGTAAGACAATTGGATGTGTGTTATTTTAATGCTTAGATAAAGCTGCCAAGTGCTGCATTTTCCAGAGCAACAATTAAGTTTTACTGCAAAATAATAGCGTAACTCAATTAGTTTAATAGTAACATTGACTTCTCTTTTCTTGGGATCTGTAAAATGTTTTATTTGGTTTCAGAGGATAAATTTGTCTTGCTATCATCTTGACTTTCATCTAAATGTTTTCACCACGGTTCTAGTCTTTCTGCACCGCATCACTATTTGTCTGATTTGGATTTGTTACACGGTCATCTGTCATCCAGTTTGTCTCTTAGTGGAGAGCTGAAGGAGGACCTTTTTATTATTTCCCTCCTTTGTGCCCTTAAGAGACCAACTGTACATATTTGTGATTTCATCCTACTAATTTGGAATGGAACACCTCATGTTTACCATCTGTTTGCTTTTATTTTTTTCTCCTTTTTCCACGTGTCTTGCGTGTATGTGTGTACTTGTGTATGCATGTTGTGTGATTGTGTGTCTGTAGCAATTGCTCAGACCTTTGGGGTCTCGGCTCAGGCCACACGATAGAGCAGTGGGACTCTGCAGGCATGTACGGATACCATGACCACAGCAGGTGAATACACTCGCATGAACACACAAACCGCTACACGTCTCTTCATCTCTGCAAAAGCTCCGTGTCAGGGTCAGACTCATTTTAGTTCAGGTTCAACATTCAGCCCAGTTTGGTCTCCAGTGGACCGGACCAGTAAAACCACAGCAGAATAACCTGTAAATAACCACAACTCTACATTTTCCCCTTTGTTTTAGTGCAAAAAAGTTCATATTTAATAAACCATCTTTTCACAAAACATTGTGAAAAACGTGGAATTTCTCAAGAAAAATCTGTTCAATTTCAACAACATTCAGTTTATCATTTCCACATTACAACTTCCAGATCAGAGTGTGTCCACAAAGGAACACAACATTTAGTGACTGAACCATGTAGGATTTTACTTTATGGTCAAAATGACAAAAAACAAGACAAAATACCTGAAAAATGAGACACAAAATGACAAAAATGATACACCAAAAAACAAAAACAAGACAAATGGCACAAAACAAAACAGCAGTTCGACAAATCTGACAAAAAAAGTTACAAAGCGACAAAAAAATGGACAGAGGACACAAATGAGACAAAAAAAATGACTATAACGAGATTAACAGCGCAAGCGAGACAAAACATACAAAATGACAAAAAAACACAGAACGACAAAAGCGAGAAACAAAATGACAGAAAAATAGACAAACTACGCAAGCAAGACAGAAAGCACAGAAATGATACACAAAACAATGAAAAAAGCAACTACACAAAATGACAAAAATGCGACAAAAAACCTAAGCAAGACAAAAACGAAACACAAAGCAACAAAAATCAGACGGAGACAAAAACAAGAAAAAATATTACAAAAATGGGACACAAATGATAAAAGAACAACGAGCAATCTAGTATTTTATTTCATGATCAAAACAACATGTCCTGGTCTTGAAAAAGTTATTGTAAATTTATAGTTTTACAAATTTATAATTTGCAGTTAACATCTTTTCCGTAATTTTTAGACTTTACAAAGTTGTCCCACGGGCCGGATAGGACCCCCTGCCAGGCCACTTTTAGCCCGCAGGCCGCATGTTTGACAACCCCCGTTCTACAGTAGGATCTAACGGCCACGCGATGCCGTAACGGCCACGCGATGCCGTAACGGCCACGCGATGCCGTAACGGCCACGCGATGCCGTAACGGCCACGCGATGCCGTAACGGCCACGCGATGCCGTAACGGCCACGTACGTGCATTCGAGGGCATCGGTGCACAGTGGTTTGTAATTCCACTTCAAATGACTTAGATAATGTCTGAAATGTAGTCGTTACTCGCTGGCATTACTGGAATTATACTTTATCTAATACAGGCAATAAGGAAATAATGGAGCTGTATTTTTGTGGATTAAGTAGCAGGAAGAGGAACAGTATGCTCACTGATTGTGTTATCACATTTAGTGGTAGTAATATCCAATAGCGATGATCATAAAGATTGTTTTTCATACAAGAGTAGTTAGTTACACGCTTGATTTACAAAAGAACAGAAACCTATAACGTACTGTTCTGTTGATGCAACGTAGAAGTGTAATTAGGTTAGCCATGCAGCGTTTTTTCCTCGTTTCTAATTGGATGCCGCCTTAACTCCCGCCATCAAACCAGGAACTCACAAAGCCCAGACACATTGACGGACTGCTCACACTCTCTCCTCTACTGTCAAGCCCAGATAACATAATTGAGCCATTAGCTGTCCTCTCTCCTAACTCTCTCAGGTCGCTGGACGGGCGTCTTCAGGTGTCTCACCGTAAAGGCCTGCCTCATGTCATCTACTGCCGCCTGTGGAGATGGCCTGACCTTCACAGCCACCACGAGCTGAGAGCTATCGACACCTGCCAGTATGCTTTCAACCTCAAGAAGGACGAAGTGTGTGTCAACCCCTACCACTACCAGAGAGTGGAGACACCTGGTAATGACCCCTCAGGACTACGTGTCTTTTTGTGAAATGGTGTTTGGTCTGAGCCTTCAAGGTGTCCTCCAACAAATCTGTGATCATAGCACGTAAAAATGTGAGGCGTTTTAGATCTTCAGTCTGTTTGTGCAGAGGAGACCAGTTTAAATTTGGTTTTATGCGTGGACTAGATGCAGAATGTTTCCCATTTTGATTTGTAGAACAGATCACATTTGCCTTTGTCAATGACACTCCTTTTCTCTCCAGTGCTGCCTCCGGTGTTGGTCCCACGCCACACAGAGATTCTGACAGAGCTTCCACCTCTAGACGATTTCACAAACTCTATCCCCGAGAACACCAACTTCCCTGCAGGAATAGACCCTCCTAATAACTATATACCAGGTCAGTATACAGCGCAGGAAGTCAGACTTGTCTTTGTCGTATTAAAAATGTTCGCTCACTTCTTACAGTAGCTGTTGAACAAACCAGCTTGTTTTTTTCTTTAAATGAAAAGCTGTAAAAGTAAGAACTGACCTCTCCGTGGTGATGAGTTTACTACCATACATCCTGTTACACATGCAGAATCGTTGTGTTGATTTACCAGAATACTCTACTACCTGAGTTCTGTCTTGTTAAATGCAGCAGTGACTTGATTGCAGTGTGTTTTCATGTGTGCTGTTGTAGACACTCCTCCGCCTGGCTACATGAGTGAAGACGGAGAAACCAGCGACCAGCAGATGAATCAAAGTATGGAATCAGGTAGATTAGAGGAGTGTTGTGCTTCGTGCAGGTGCCGAAAAATGAAATGCTAAAAGGGTCAGAAGATCACAGTTATGAGGGCTATTGAAGTTCAGAGACTGTGCCCATAAAAATCACAAGAACATCTCCCTAAGCCTGTCAAATATGTAAAATCAACTTAAAGTAAGCAATAAGAGGAGCCCATAAATTCATAAAGAAACCTAAATTCAAATGGAGTTTTGCTTTTATTTTTTCCATTGCATCCACTTCCTGGAGGGTGCGAGGTAGTGGGCGGAGCCACGACACAGTTATCATTTTCTTTGCCACCAATATGTAATGATATGCCTGTTTTTATCCATTACGTCTTCTGGAATAGACACACTTATATAGAACAATGGCTCAAGTGGCAAATCAACACTTAAAATGAATCTTATTTCTGCCTGACTCCCAAAATAGTTCAGGTCCCACTTTTGATGGCACAGTCATCCCCTCATTATGTTTTTGTCCTCTGAACATTAAACAGCACAGTTTACACAATCTGAGCATCTCTATACTAGATTCTGTTTGTGCTTTTTCCACCAGGTTCACCAGCAGAAATGTCACCAAGCACCTTGTCGCCTGTCAGCCACGGCCTCGGTAAAACTGCTTTATTTGCTTTTCTTTATCAGATGTCTTCAGTTTTACTGCAACTTAGTTTATACCTTTTAAAAGCTAAACAGCCTAATGTAGATAGTTTGATTTATTTTAGACTGTAGGTAGTTCTAACAGTGTCAGATTGAAAATGATTTCCTCCCTCAGACCTCCAGCCGGTCACCTACAGTGAACCAGCGTTCTGGTGCTCTATAGCTTACTACGAGCTGAACCAGCGGGTTGGAGAGACCTTCCACGCCTCACAACCCTCTCTGACCGTCGACGGCTTCACCGACCCCTCCAACTCTGAGCGCTTCTGTTTAGGGCTCCTCAGCAACGTCAACAGAAACGCAACTGTTGAAATGACAAGGAGACATATAGGTGAAGGCACACACACCCCTACACACACATAAAAGTGCAGTGGTTTATCGGTTGTCAGGCATACTGAGAGTTCAAAGAAGTTTCACTGCAGGTGTTGCAGCTCTTCTACTCTGCAGGACCGTTTTTTTAGATTTGTTACAGAGGGGAACCTTGTAAAGCTGCTCTGAGAGGTAAAGTTCATAACAGAAACAGGCATCAGGAGTCAAACTCGTCTTAGTTCAGGGGCCACACTCAGCCCAGTTTGATCTCAAGTGATCCGGACCAGTAAAACCACAGCATAATAATCAATAACCACAACTCCACATTTTTACTTTGTTTCAGTGCAAAAATGTTCACATTTAAGGAGTTGTCTTTTTACAAAACATTATAAACAACCTGAAATTTCTGAAGAAAAATGAATTCAGTTTCATCAACATTCAGCCTCAGTTTATCGTTTACACATTACAACTTCCAGATCAGAGTTTCTACAAAGAAAGAGAGCATTTAGTCACAACTATCTGGAACTGAATGAGATAGTATTTTACTTTATGATCAAAGAAAAAGACAAAATCAACAAAAACAAGACAAAATGACAAAAAAAACATACAAACGACACAAGCGAGCCAAAAAGGAAACACAAAATGACAAAAGCGAAAAACAAAATGAAAAAACATGAGACAAATGACAAAAGTCAGACCAAAAGCATCAGAAACGAGACAAAATATTACAAAAATGAGACACAAAATGACAAAAGAACAATCTAGTATTTTACTTTATGATCCAAACAACTTGTCATGGTCTAGAAATGATTTTAAATTTATAGTTTTACTAATTTACAACCTGCAGTTAATGTCTTCTCTGTAATTTTTACACTTTGAGGACCTGATGGACCCTCTGGAGGACCACTTTTGGCCTCATGTTGGACACCTCTGACATAAGAGCTATTTAGAAACAACTGTTGCAGAAATACTGTTGGATAGCATGAATTGTTGCTTGTACCTTTGCATATATTACCTATAGCTCCTCTTCATTTGTTGTGTGTTTATTTCCCTGTCTTCCGTTGTGCAGGTCGTGGTGTCAGGTTGTATTACATCGGAGGGGAGGTGTTCGCAGAGTGCCTCAGTGACAGTGCCATTTTTGTCCAGAGTCCCAACTGCAACCAGCGATACGGCTGGCACCCGGCTACAGTCTGCAAAATCCCACCAGGTTTATACACGTGTAGCTCTCCTGTCTGCTTCACTAACAAGATAAAGTGCTGAGTTTCTGTATTTTCAAATGTGGACTGAGCGCTGACTGAAACTTTAAGGCGGTATGAGCAATAACCAGCACCCTGCTGGTACATGCCTATACAATGAAAATAGTCCAGACTGACGTGTGAAGCATGACTTTTTTCACCTGATATCGATGAAATGAAGCTTGAAGAAAGGCACTAAGAGCCTCCACAGTGTGACAGTTTTTCTCAGACACTCACCCACACACTGACTCATCTGTACCCATGTAACTTTGAACATTTCATTCCCGGCCAAACGAGCAGTGTGAACAGTATCATTACCGAGGCACAGAAACGCAACACGAGGATCCTGTAGACGTTCAGGGGTCGGACTTGTCAGGCTTATGGAGAATAATCGCCAACATGCGATACACCCACACCGGGTGCTTTTAAATGATGCTCACAGAAACGGAAAAGTGAAGTCACCAGCTTTAGGAAACACACTCAGTGCTGAAGTAGTTCAGAGTTAGCTTTGGTTTTATTTTGTAAAAAATGTTGGAATTAGTTGCTGTTGGATGAAGGACACACTTTATTTAGTGGGGATGACTGAGATGCATCAACCTCACACCTGTCTTTTTCTTCTTTTTTAAGGTTGTAATCTGAAGATTTTCAACAACCAGGAGTTTGCGGCTCTGCTGGCCCAGTCGGTCAATCAGGGATTTGAGGCGGTGTACCAGCTGACCAGGATGTGCACCATCAGGATGAGCTTCGTTAAGGGCTGGGGAGCAGAGTACAGGTGTGTTCCACTCCTCAGCACATCGTTTGCTGTCATCCGTAACAAACGGGGAGATGTGTGAAATCCACTGGTGTGTCCTCATGAATCAGGCTGGAAGCTTGGTGACACGACGCCTGCTTGTTTTAATAGAATGGATACGAAGGGGTCAGCTCCACTGTCGTTGCTTCTCATCTGGCAAACGGGGTGACCTGAAATTACACGGTGCGAAACGGCCAATCTGATCCTGCTGCCTCCTGTTTGCAGAGCTAAGCCGGCGCTGCCTGATGGTTTGCAGTCGGCCAACACCGTTTCATTTCCTCTGCCTTCATGTCGTTGTTGTTCAGTAAAGACTGGTTGACTTTGTTCCACATGTGTGTGTGTGGTGATGCTGATGTGACTTCTGATTCTGTGGCCGTCCTTTTTTGTGGTTTGGTGCTGATCAAGTCAAAGGTTCTTGAAGCGATTTGTTGCTTCGGACAAAAGAGTAAATATTCTTCTGGCTGCCCCTGGCTGGATTTAAAGACACTTTTTGAAATTTTCATATTTATGTTTGAGAGGTGCTGTTCGCCCGTGTTAGAAATCAGAAAGATTTCTATTTTTTTTTTTCTGATTGGCCGGATTTAAAGCTGACTGTCATACAGAGGGAGGAAATGTGATATTGGTTAAATATGAGAATCCGGAGGAGGTAGGAAGTCATTTGTGACAGTTCAGTGTTTAATCCTCGGTTCACAGCCTGATGTGTCTTTAGGTCGGAGTGAAACTTTGTAGAATAACAGCAGACTCGCTGTGAAAATGGTCAAACCCTTTAAACTTACAAAGTTCTCCCTGCGGTAATCTGTGTTGGTTTTCTACTAAAGTGATCCAAATATAAATCAACCCTCATATCCTGACAGGGTCCCGGCAGGTTCAGATGGTGGTAATTGTTAATGAATCCAGATGTTTCTGACAACAAACGGTAATAGGTTTGTTTAAGCTTGTGCCCTCGTATGCACTGCATGTCTGTCCTCTGTTTCTAAATTCACCCTTTTGTTGTAAAATGTCAGATTACAGAGCGTTTGTTTGTGTCTGTCCGCCTCTGAGGCCATCCGACCATCCATCCAGCAAACATCTGCTCTGCTCATGGCTCTGCTTTGTGCTGTGCTCTCCCAGAAGCCAGGCCGTGGTGTTTGTGGGGGTGTTTTTGGCTTGGGTTAAGCCGCTGTGTATCCTGGTTAACAGTCAGTATCGCTGCTGTCTGAGCCCGCTGAACCACAGATGTTTGATCTGCTGCTGGTCAAACATCCATTCACTGTGTATTTATTTGTTCGTAATCTCTTAAAAAAACAGCACTGCTCAAACATAATTTAACCAGGGATTTCTGTTGATTAATTCATGCTAATATAGTATAAGAACAATCCT
This sequence comes from Acanthochromis polyacanthus, assembly GCF_021347895.1. NCBI lineage: Eukaryota > Metazoa > Chordata > Actinopteri > Pomacentridae > Acanthochromis > Acanthochromis polyacanthus. The sequence continues at coordinate 1,802,089 of NC_067130.1, read as the reverse complement.
GTCATTATGTAGAAATTCTAATAGCAGCAGTGTCAAACTCATTAGTTCAGGTTCCACATTCAGTCCAGTTTGATCTCCAGTGGACCGGACCAGTAAAACCACAGCAGCATAACCTAAAAATATCCACAACTCCAAATTTTAATCACAAGTATCTGGAACTGAACAACATAGTATTTTATTTTATGATCAAAATGACAGTCAGACAAAAAAAGATAAAATAAAATCAAGACAAAATATTCCAAAAACCAGACACAAAACGACAAAAACTACAACAAAAAGACAAAATATGAGACACATGGCACGAAACAAAACAGAAAGAGACAAAAAATTAGACAAAAATTACAAAGTGACGAAAAATGGACAAACAACATAAGCGAGGCAAAAAAACACAAAACGACAAACACAATGCACAAAATGACTAAAATGAGACAAAAAATGACAGAAGCGAGAAAACGATGACAAAAAAATTAGACAAACGACACGAAACAAAACAGAAAAGAGACTAAAAATTCGACAAAAAAGTGACAAAAAATGGACAAACGACAAAAATGAGAGAAAATATATGCAAATGACAAACAAGATAAAAAAATGGCAAAAACAACACAAAACAGCAAGAAAAGCAAAAATAAGACAACACAAATGAGACAAAAGTAAAACAAAACAAAAACTTGAGACAAATTAAAGAAGTAGACAAGAAACCAACTTAAACAAGACAAAATATAAAAATGAGACACAAAACAACAATGAGCAATCTAGTATTTTACTTTATGATCTAAACTACTTGTCATGGTGGGCGGCTGTGGCTCAGGTGGTAGAGCGGGTCGTCCAATGATCAAAGGGTCGGCGGTTCGATTCCCGCTCTGACCTAGTCGTGTGCTGTTGTGTCCTTTACCCGCCTTGCCTCTAGTGCTGCTCTCACTCTGGTGTATGAATGTTGGTGGTGGTCAGAGGGGCCGTAGGCGTGGATTGGCAGCCATGCTTCCATCAGTCTGCCCCAGGGCAGCTGTGGCTACAAATGCAGTTTACCACCACCAGAGTGAGAATGTGTGAATGAATGAATGGATGTGAGTGCCCAGAAAAGCGCCGTATAAATCTAATCCATTATGGTCCAGAAATGATTTTAAATGTACAGTTTTACTAATTTACAATCTGCAGTTTATGTGTTCTCTGTAATTTTTACACTTTGAGGGCCGGATTGGACCCTCTGGAGGACCACTTTTGGCCCACGGGCCTCATGTTGGACCCTCTGGAGGACCACTTTTGGCCCACGGGCCTCATGTTGGACCCTCTGGAGGACCACTTTTGGCCCACGGGCCTCATGTTGGACAGCCCTGCCTTCAAGCATAGCGTCTGGGTTGAATGGGTCAGTGGGTTTTCACCTACGAGGTCTTCAGACCTGGCTGAACGAGGTTTAACATCACATGGTTGTCTTATGAAAGGGTGAACACTGGTTTTGGTGATAAGATTAGCAGTGGAATCAACTGGGGTTTACCACCTCAAACATGGGCTTCTCTGTTTACACTGCTTGGATGGGACTGTAAACTCTCATGTAGTGTTCAGGTTATTTAAAAAAGGTTTTCACCTACGAGGTCTTCAGACCGGGCTGAACGAGGTTTAACATCACATGGTTGTCTTATGAAAGGGTGAACACTGGTTTTGGTGATATTTTACTTTATGAGCAAAATATCTTGTAAAAGTCAGGAAGTGATTTTTAAATTTATAGTTTTACAAATTGACAGTTTGCAGTTAACGTCTTCGCTGTCATTTTTACACTTCACAAAGTCACCCTCCACGTTAGACTGGACCCTCTGGCAGACTGGTTTTGGGCCGCATGTTGGACACCCCTGCTAATAGGGCTGTGATTGATCATGTATGACATGGTAAAACACTTCCAGCTCTCCTCACCTTTATGCTTTCTCCTTCCAGACGTCAGACGGTCACCAGCACCCCCTGCTGGATCGAGCTGCATCTCAATGGCCCCCTCCAGTGGTTGGACAAGGTGTTGACCCAGATGGGTTCCCCCTCAGTGCGCTGCTCCAGCATGTCCTAAACAGGGTCCTGGTGGGGCCCGTTTACAAAGAGTCCAGCTGACATTTGAGTGTTTGAACAGTAAAGGAGAGCACCATGCAGTCTTAAATGATGTACAAACAACAAATAGGAAGAACTGTTCCACCGTGGACCTGGAGGACGAGAGCATGACATCTGCAGTGGACATCAGTGGAATGTTAGCGGTGACGTGGCGGCGGACCCTTTGGTTCTGTTGGATCAAGGAGAGTGACGGTGTGTCCGATGGAGAAACCCAAAGCAGGACGGAGCTTTTCTGTCCTCCCACAGAGCCAGCAGCAGCAGTTCTGGGGCTCCAGCATGTGACCTTCTCTGTCCAGCCCCTCGTCCATCCTGCCTCCTCACTACCTACCTACCACAGCACAACTCTGGTTCAGTCAGTATTTATGTTTGCACCAGGCTGACCAACAGCAGTACTGCCACTCCAGGCTCATGTTCAACCAAAGTCAACTTCACGCCTGGACACGATTTAGTTTTTTCTTTCCTGGTTTTGGTGACCAAACATCCGTTGTTTTTTTATTTCTCTACCAGTCACTTCTGTGTTATGACGGACTTAAACGGTCTCTAAGAACAAAACAGTGTCTTTACTGTAAACACACACACTCTTTTCCAGTCCACACACCAACTAGCTTTGTTTTGGCAAATAATCTTCTCTGCGTCCTAAATGCCAGTTGGTCCATTTCAGTCATGGCTGCGACTAAGAACTGTATGTTTTATACTTCTGTGAGGAGTTTTCTTCTTAATGTGTGATCAATGACTACCTAGCACAGATAATTGGAATCAGTAAGTTGAGGAATTCTCAGAGCAAGAGCATCCGACCTGTGGCCCCAATGGAACCTTATTAAAGCTGGGGGGGGGGTTTGGGACGAGGTTAGAAGCAGTCCAGTCTGAAGCCCACTCACTCTGCTTCCCCTCTGCATGCTCTTGCTCTCTTCCCCACATTCTACTTGTTATATTTTTATAATCACACATGCTTGTTTATGAGGAGGAGCTCTGTGAAGGACTTGTGGATATGAAAGATGAAGACTAAATGCGACGTTGCCTACTTCTGTCTAACAGATGAAGCGGTAAACTCCAATCATAGTGTAGAAAATGCACAGGCCTCTCCAGATACTTGGACTGATGCAGTTTTTACCAATTAAAGGGGAACTTTGGTTTTTTTCAACCTGAGGTCTGTTTCCATGTCATTTCATACATGTGAGTGATGGAGAAATGAATTTTCCACATAGCTCCAGTATTTAGCCAGGCAGGCAGCTTAGCAGCTCAGCTAGCAGCTCAGCTAGCAAAAAGTATGGGGCAAGAGGCCCCCCCGCGTCAAAGTCCGCCCTAACGTGCTTTTTTCCCCACACTGACCGGCTCAGATAGTCTCAATGAGTGTCCCACAACATACTAGAGATGAGAAGTGAACGAAAACCTCCACATTACCTGGCGATCGCTCTTTGTTGTGGTCTGTATCCAAATTTCAGGATGCTAGAAAGCAAATCTTGTTCCGAAATCGCGCGATAGCTCGCGCCAAAACACCGGTGGGGGAAACAGCTGTTTGCCTCAGGTGAAGAGAGACGAGTGGAGCGATTTTGTGTCGGATTACAGAACAGTTAGTTTTTTCTAAACCTGCTAAAACTAATGGGTCGTCAGTGCACATTTCCGAGTTGTGGCAACAGAATGGTGCGCTACACTTCGCGCAGCTTTCACAGACTACCGTACTCGGAGAAGGAAACGCTAAAGTTGTGGCTAAACGTTTTACAAATGGACCCTGAAACTCCAGTTGATGCACTTCGACGTAAAAACTTCGGTAATCCGACACAAAATCGCTCCACTCGTCTCTCTCCACCTGAGGCAAACAGCTGTTTCCCCCGCTGGTGTTTTGGCGCGAGCTATCGCGCGATTTCGGAACAAGATTTGGATACAGACCACAACAAAGAGCGATCGCCAGGTAATGTGGAGGTTTTCGTTCACTTCTCATCTCTAGTATGTTGTGGGACACTCATTGAGACTATCTGAGCCGGTCAGTGTGGGAAAAAAAGCACGTTAGGGCGGACTTTGACGCGGGGGGGGAAGTTGCCCCATACTTTTCGCTAGCTGAGCTGCTAGCTGAGCTGCTAGCTGAGCTGCTAGCTAAGCTGCCTGCCTGGCTAAATACTGGAGCTATGTCGAAAATTCATTTCTCCATCACTCACATGTATGAAATGACATGGAAACAGACCTCAGGTTGAAAAAAAACGAAGTTCTCCTTTAATGAGGCTTTATTGATAGGAAAAGTCTCCCGATGTGGGACTTTAATTTATAGAAATGACTTCTATACTTTACTTGCACTCCCTCAAATTACGCACCCTTAAGAAAATTGCCTTTGATGTAAAATAAAAGATGAAAGATATGCTGTAGTTTGTACAGATAGAAAGTGTTGAAGAGCCCAGTAGAATCTGAGATGATTACAGAAGAAACGCCCCTATTTTAGAATACTCCCTGTAAAGATTTCGGTCTTTAAATTGGCTTATTAAAGAGTGTCTGAAGCATTTGATTGATTTAAAAGCCAGCTGGTACCTCTATTGGTATTTCAGATGAAGATATCTAAGCTTTAAGTATTAAACAAGCTAGTTAATGCTCCACAATTATTTTTCTTTACACATTCTTTTAGCTACGTTTTTGTATTTTTTATATATGAATATATTTAAAACCTTCAAAGCTTTCTTCCTTTTTATTACAATCCAATGTTTTTTTTTAGAATATACCCTGTGTTTGAAATGATCACAGCTTGATGATTTGTGACGTGTATGTAGCATAGGATAGAACATTTTCACACAGTTTTACCACTGAAAGCAGTTTTTTTTTTTTCATGATTGTGTGCTCGGTGAATGAAAAGCTCTCCTTATTCCTTCAAAACAGAATTCGGTGAGGGGATTTTATCAGCTGTTATATATAAAAAAAAAGGTAGTTTCTTACCTTATTGGAACCTTTTTTTGTCAGCTCTGGGGGTTTGACCAAAGATTGATTGAAGGTATTGGATTTATTGGCTTGACTGTAGTATTTAAAATGTTGGTTCAAGATGAATATTTCACAGGTGCACACCGTAAGAACATGAAGGTGTTTAAATGACTGACTTTTTGCGTATTAGTTCTAGCAGCCGGGTGATGCAGTATTATGCTCGGCACCGCAGCAGCCGGTGTTCATTCAGATATCTGTAGTTGAAAGGTGAACTTGTTGAATTCGGACTTACTTTACCGACCCAGGACATTCCAGTTTCAGAACTTGCACACGGTTAATTTTGTGTTTACATGCACTCGGTTATCCCTCTGTACTGTATTCCTCACCACCTGCCAGCGTTTCACACACGATGTTCCCGTGAAAAGTGAAAGATTTTAAGCGGGACATGTAAATATACGTTAACGGGACGAGGTTCGGATTCGCCTCGGCGTCACATTCCAGTTTCACTTTGTTCAAACCGACAGCGGTCCTCGGCGTGCACATGAACACGTTTTCTACTTCATTATTCTCTCCTGACTGATGTGGGGGGGGGTTGTACATTTACCAATTAGCTGTAGAACACCAAAATGAAAGGTTGATGAAGTTTGTCACATGAGGGCTGAGACATGAAGTCCAGAAATGCTGTTGTTTTAATCATAAAGTCAGCCTCCTGCAGAGACTTGTAGAGAGCACAGGTTTGGTGGATTTTAGAGGCTCTCGATAAAACGCCGTCCTGCAGGAGAGCCGGTCTTTATGTTGGTTTGACCCAAGGAAATCATGAACTTTTTAAGGAAAAGTGTTTCCTTCATTCACTTGTAAGCAGACTGAAAGCAGCCACATGCAGTGATGTTTGTGTCTAGATATGTTCTCTGTCTGTTCACCTGTCTTGTATTTTTGCTGTCTTTTTTTTTTTTTTCATTTAACAGGGAAAATGTAAACTGGATCGTTGTTTTCACTGAAGCAGAACTGTAGTGTTTCCTGTTTGTTCTATGCAGAGACATGAATCACTTCCCTTTATCAAACATACATCGTGTCTTTTCTGATGGCTGCTCACGCCGTCTTGTGCATTTTGCCAGGATCCAGCAAAAGCCTTCGGTCTACTTTTTAATCTCTTCCTTTCTCCCTCTTGCTACCCAACATTTCACCCTAAAACCTGCCAGATCTTCTCCCCTTCTGAAGGAAACCAGACGAGGTTTCAACGCTTTGTGAAGGTCCACATTCCTCTGCAGATCACGGGTTGTGTTTTTCTTATCGTGATGACCGTTGTCTCCCCAGATGAGCCTCCTTCTGGTGGCTTTGTGAAGACAGTAAAGTTCCTACATGTCACTAGTGATGTTCTGTAGTTGTACTTTTTATTTGACCATCCATGCTGTTCCTCCATTAGACGACCGTCTGTTAGGGTTTCTGTCTTCTTCAAACGCTGATGATCTTCATAGGCTTTCCAGCTATCCTACATATACGACTTCTTACAGTGTACACTAATAAAGCTGTTTTAATTCAACACCGAGTCTTTGTCTGTGTGACTGAATCTGAAGTAAATTTAAGCCTTTGTCGTGTAAAGTGGTACATCGAGTGTCCTCATTAGATAGAACAGAGGGGGTCCAACATGAGGTCCGTGGGCCAAAAGCGGTCCTCCAGAGGGTCCAATCCGGCCCTCAAAGTGTAAAAATTACAGAGAAGACATTAACTGCAGATTGTAAATTAGACGAGCCCCCAGTAGAGGGCAGAACCACGCCCATGCATGATACTCTATCAATTTTGATCATCCTACGTATCTCCCTTCCTACTTGATCTGCTGACCTCTAACTCCACAGCTGAGCAGGGGACCTTAGACTGATCTTCAGTGCCAAGTTTGATTATCCTGACTTCAGCACTTGCAGAGATGTCTGCCCAGTTCCACCTCATGATTCTCATTTGCTCTGACATGCACTGTGAGCTGTAAGGTCTTATATAGACAGGTGTGTGCCTTTCCTAATCAAGTCCAGTTTAATTAAACACAACTGGACTCCAATAAAGAAGCAGAACCATCTCGAGGATCAGAAGAAATGGACAGCATGTGAGTTAAACATGAATGTCGCTGCAAAGGGTCTGAATACTTCTGACCATGTGATATTTCAGTTTTTCTTTTTTAATAAATTTGCAGAAATTTCTACATTTCTGTTTTTTTTTCTGTCAAGATGGGGTGCTGAGTGTGCATTAATGAGAAATAAAATGAACTTTTTTGATTTTGGCAAATGGCTGCAATGACACAGAGAGTGAAAAGTTTCAAGGGGTCTGAATACTTTCCGTACCCACTGTACATTCATACTTACCCAGCCAGCCAGCCACATACCGAAGCAAATGCAGTAACCCTGTTGATGTACGTCAGGCGTGGTTAATTACATATAAATAAAAAATCCAACGTTTTATGCTTAAAAAAATTATCAGAATGCAATTTGATGCCCAAAATGTTCCTCAAAGGAAACCTTGATCTGTTGCTGAACTCCACGCAGGTTTGACAGCGACAGACAGAAAATACAGAATTATATTTCCAAAATAAACTCAATACAACAGGAGAGTGACATGCTTTTTTGGCATATTACTTATCTGCTGTGCTAATTTCTAGAAGACATTTTTAATAGTTTATTTTCTGGCTTTACATACATGACAGTTCACGCACGTATGTAAACGGAGAATCAGTCTCATTATAAATGTTTTTTTAATCACTGAAATTATGATTATTTCCCCATGCTGAAACGAACATATAGAATAAAAACGACCAGAAAAAACACAGAAATAAACAAAGGTGTTAAAATATTCACTGCTATCTACACCCGTGTCACTTCCTCCTACCTGTGGTGGGCGGGGCTTATTAGCTCATTAGCTCAGGTGTGCTAGTGGGCCTTTTGAACTGATGTTTCGTTTAATCTAGCTGGAAAACCAGGTTGAAATAACTGCTCTCTGCCACTGTTTTATTTTGAATTACCTCATGAAGCTGTTACCTCAGCATGGAGTTGATTCTTGGACTAAATTCAGGAGTAAAACCTAAAGAAGAACTGCTGCTGGTTTGGTCTGGTTTGGTCTGGTTTGGTTTGGTTTGGCTGCTTGTTGGATGGAGGTCCAGTTAGCTCAAGATACATGAGGTGAGTCCAAAACAGCGAACTAACATTTCACCACCATGAACAGTTAAAGCACACAAAAATGAGTGAATACAACTCAATATGACTCCAGAAGGGCTGATATGTATTTGAGGGACATTTTGTGTCTAAATATAAAAATTATCTCTCGCTGAATCATTTTGTGTTTTTCTGTGGTCATTTTGTGTGATTATTTTTTGTTATTTTGTACGTTTTTGTGTTAATGCTGTGTATTTTTGTGATTATTAACCACGCCCCACGGGTACGTCGGTGGGATTATTGCATTCGGTGCGTTATCTGGCTGGGTAAGTATGTATGTATGTATGTATGTATGTGGCTATGTCCGGTCCGATATCTCTGCAACCGCTGAAGTCAGGATAATCAAACTTGGCACTGAAGATCAGTCTAAGGTCCCCTGCTCAGTTGTGGAGTTACAGGTCAGCAGATCAAGTAGGGAGGGATATACGTACGATGATCAAAATTGATACATATCACATCAGTTGTATAGGGAGGACAGGGTTTTCGCCAGCAGAGGGCGTGGTTCTGCCCTCTACTGAGGGCTCAGCTAGTTGTTTTGTGTGTCTTTGTGCTCATTTTGTTTCTTTTCTGGTCATTTTCAGTCCGCTTTGTGGGCATTTCGTGCCTTTTTGTGGTCATTTTGTGCGCCTTTATGGCTTTTTCAGTCTGTTTGTGGTAATTATAGGTGTTTTTTGTGGTTGTTTTGCAATTTTTAGTAGTTATTTTGTGTGTCTCTTGCCATTTTGTGACTTTAAATGATAATTATCTGTCTCACTGAGTCATTTTGGGTTTCTCTGTGGTCATTCTGTGTCATTTTGTGCATTTATGTGATCATGTTGTCTTTTTGTGGTTGTTTTGTGTGTCTTTGCTCATTTTGTTTCTTCTTTTGTTCATTTTCAGACTGTTTTGGGAGCATTTTAGGTCTTTTTGTGGTCATTTTGTGTATATTTGTGGTCATTTTGGACCTTTTTGTGGCCGTTTTCAGTTCGTTTGTGGTATTTTTAGGTGTTGTGGTCATTTTGCATGTATTTCACCTTCCCTTTGATTGTAGAGATCATTTTTCTGTCCTGATTTACATTGTATAACTGTTATTTTGGTCTCTCCTTTCATTTTATGTTGGAATTGGTGGTCTAATATACATAAATAAAGGCTATTTAAGTAATGTAACAAGTATGGTTTCGTGTTGCTAAATGTAATATTGTGTAAGAGCCAGTAGAGGGCGATAGAAGCACACTAATGAAAGCCTTCTGACTATTTATTCAGTTCAGACTCTATTTTTTTTTTGTTGAAGCGTTCATACTCCTAATTAAAAGAGCCTACCTGATTATTGACCTGTAAATATGTTGATTTACACATCTAGAAACACACTTTAGCATTTAATCTGCATCTCTTCTTCTGTATTGTTCAGCTCTAATTCAGGTGAGACGTCATAACCAACATTTAACAAGTCTGTTTTTAAGATTTTATGAGATTAGAGGTGTCAAAGATGTTATATTTTGTTGTAAAAAGCAGGAAAGCAGTTAGTTTCTCAGCATTATGTTAAATCCAAACATTTGCTCAGCAACACGGGATCACAACCTTGGAGCAGTAATTGATAAGTAACAAATAAAAACCTAATTTCTCCCTCTGAATTATTTAGATTTGTTTACTGACAGTGAGGGAAACCTTCTGCGTATAGTGCAGTGGTCTACTCAGGGAAATGACGGTCTCACGGTTAAACATCCCAGACACATTAAAACACATTAAAAACCTTTGAAAGGTTTGGTGGACGTGGAGTGAGCAGCCTTTGAGTCGATGTGTGTTTACGGTGTGTGCTGTCTGATGTATCAGTTGGTGTTGTTTTGATGCAGATGTCCTGAAATGACTGTTTTTCATTTTGAAGTCTCATATATATATATTTTTTTACATCACATGTTTTAATGCTTTGTGTTTCTTAAAAATGCCTCCCAGCTCTTTCCATTTGTGTTCGTGCACGTTTTGCCATGCGTGTGGTCTTTCTAAGTAACCCACTAGTGCTCCATTACCAGAGCGTCATTAGCTTGTTGTTGTTGATGCTCGCCCTCCTTCTTATGGTCTGGCCTTGGATCTCATCCGCTCCCCTGAGCCCTATTCCAGTGCAGAGCAGTAAGCATTTCCCAAACAAATTAATACCATATCCTGAGTGTACCTAAACTTTCTGGAAGTGTAATATAGACTGGTAATGGTGGCAGTCATTTTTATCTGTTGTGGTTGCAGAACAGATTTCAGTTGGTGTTCCTGAATGGTTTATGGACGTGAGCACACTCGCTCCTGTGACTGTGGCGTCTGCTTTATGGACCGGGTATCGATCGGGCGTGCTGTAACCGTGGCTTTTTGTGTAGCGGCCGCAAATGCAAAATGCTTTCCAATAACTATGAGAGTAATTCAGGTTGGTAAATTACAGTCAGCAGCACTCGTCCTGCCACTGCGAGCCCGTTCGTCTACACAACACGCTATGGATTTCACATGAATGGGAGGTCGACCGGCCCAAAAGAATAACAGCGAGTTCAAACCTCTTTACTGGTGAGCATCCGCTGGAGTTTTTCTGTCAATAGCACATTACATTAAAGAAGATTATGTGAGAGTAGTTATGGGTTTTCAAGGCCTTAAGACTGCTGTTCTTAAGTTTATCTACATTTCACATTCAAATACAATTTCGCATGCATGAGGTCAGAGATTCACACATATATGTACTTATGAATACTTTATTTTCCAGATTTCTGAAAACTGGTTAACTTAAAGCACATATTTCAGCACAGATGTAGATTTAAAACATGCCTGATTTCTAATGTGTTGGTGCCGGGATGTCAGACTCATCCTAGTTCAGGTTCCACATTCAGCCCAATTAGATCTGCAGTGGACCGGACCAGTAAAACCACAGCACGTTGTTTCCTTTGTTTTAGTGCAAAAAAAGCACTTTCTGAAAATGTTCACATTTAAGGAGTTATCTTTTTATGAACAACATGAAATTTCTCAAGAAAAATAAGATCAATTTCCAGAATATTCATCCTCAGTTTATCATTTCTACATTTAAACTTCCAGATCACAGAGTGTCTACAAAGGAACACATTTAGTCACAGGAATCTGGAACTGAGCGACATAATATTATACTTTATGATCAACATGACAAAAGTCAGACAAAGATAAGACAAAATATTAGAAAAACAAAACTCAAAGTGACAAACAACACAAGTCAGACAAAAAGGAAACTCAAATCAACAAAAACAAGACACAAACGGCAAAAGTCAGACAAAAAAACAACACAAAAAACAAGATATTACAAGAACAGTGCACAAAATGACAAAAGAACAATGGACAATCTAGTATTTTACTTTCTGATCAAACAACTTGTCATGATCTAGAAATGATTTTAAATTTATAGTTTTACTAATTTACAATCTGCAGTTAATGTCTTCTCTGTAATTTTTACACTTTGAGGGCCGGATTGGACCCTCTGGAGGACCACTTTTGGCCCACGGGCCTCATGTTGGACACCCCTGTGTTGGCGTCTCTTATCTGTTCCCGTCCTCCTCTCTGTCTCGATGTTTCTGTCTGAATATCTTAAATAAAAACCTGACCTGTCACCGGTGGGGGAGGATTTTTAAAAACACATTTAACCTCGTCTACCGCCCTAAATTCCTGCTGACATCCGACCCCAGACTGTCATCTATCATTGATATGACTTTTGTTTCTGACGTTGCCTTTCTGCCATCTGACGTCTCAGGGTAAGGTTCCTCGCAGGGTTCCTTACATTTCACCTGCCTGACCCCTGGATTCTGAACCTTAGACACGCTGATGAACACACACCTGTGTGTGACTCTGCTGGATAGGGTTAAGTGGGTCGTACCTAGAGGACAGGAGATACGGGTATAGTCAAACACTCCTCACTTCTTGGCTTTACGTCTTAGAAAGCCACTCTGTGTGTGTGTTTGGGGGCCATAGGACCTCCAGAGGGGTAATCATGTATAAGTTATGTCAGCTAATTAAGACTGGGCCCTAACCTATGGCTGACCCCGGGGGGATAACAATGCTCCATCTAAAAGCCTTTGTACCTGTGTACCTGCGGCCTCTTGGCCACACCACAGTGTTGGATATCCTGTGTGCGTGTGTGTGTCTGTGTGTGTGTTTTGGCTGGCTAGTAGTGCAGGGCTACCTTGATCTGGTAACTGGAGCATGAGGGGGGAAGAAACGAGAGAGCAAAGAGAAAAGGACGGCGAGGGAGCGCAGGAGAAAAGAGAAGGGGTGAAAGAAAGAAAGTGCCTCTTCAGTGAAAGAAAGTACGGTGGAGGTAGAAGCCTGGCCCATGTAATTAGGCCTAAATGAGTTTTCCACTGACTCAGTGGGTCGTGGCAGCGCTGGGACAAAGATAGACTGGAGGTCAGGGAGTCATCGAGTCGAGGACGGGGCATGAAGTGGTCAAATGGAGAGAGGACTCCTCTGGTCAGGGCGTTTCAGCGAAGCCAGACACTCACAGGTTTATTTCTGTTACTGAAGAGCTGCATAAAAAAGAACATTATGTCAGTAAAATGTCTGTCTTACCAGCTTTTTAATTTAGCAAAATGGTTTCCATAAGTCTCCTAAATACAAGCCCACAGCCATGGACGACTTAAACGGTTGATTAATAAAATATATCTCTCTCAACATTCGGTTTATTGAATCTATTTGGTTCACATTCAGATTTTCTGGTATGTAAGCTCTGACCTTGCTTTGTATTTCAGTGAGGAGGTCTTACTGCCTGTTGGCTGGTTTTGTTCGTTACTTGACAGTCTAGTGAGGCATCGTGAAGATTTCAGCAGGTGGAACTTCCTTACAGGCAAAAAGCAGGCGGGACACCTAACAGAAGAGGGATGTCAGCATAAAACTGTCAAAGGATGGACAGCAACAGTCCACAAGTTGGAAAATGTACAGCGTTTTATCCAACATTGTATTATTGTATCTCTATGAATGACCCTTGTAGTGTTAGCATCCGTTTAGCCTGGATGGACTCTGCATGAAACGAACGAGGCGATGAAGGTCTTTTCCTTTTGTTGAATAGAAATAAATGTGAAGCAAATGACAGTGACCACAGGGGCAGCATAACCTGAGATGGTTTTGCGTGCGTTATACGTTTGAGCTTGATATTTAAGAATGTTTTTCTCTTCTAAAGGATTTGGGTAATGGTGCTACCTGAATAAAAGAATGAAGAAAGTATGCAAGTATAAAAATGAAGTCGCTTTCTGCTGGACTGTAAATTGGCAACTCTCACTGAACTATTTTGATACTGAATAAATCCTAAAAACCTCTGGATTGTCAGGAAATTTCTGACTCAAAATCTACCAAATTCCTAATTAAGCAACTTTCCTCACACCCTAAAGGGCAAAGAGAAGAAACACTTAGTGAAAAAACACTCAGATCAATTCAGGAAGTGGAGTCCAAACGTGTTTTATGTTTGTATTGGTCTTGTGTGAGTAATCCAAAAAAATACTGGCCAACCAAAGGCTGTTAAGTGGAACCAGCAGGAAGTGTGGTTGTGGTTGAGATGACATCACTGTGACCTGCACTGGAGTTGAGTTCAGAAGGTCACAGGTCATCAGGGAGATTTTAACAAGAGACTGTGTTGCAGTGAATTTGTAATTTATCAATATGTGGATGGGATGAAGTGGAATCTATGCCACAAATCATGGGCCAGAGTCTAAGGCTTGATCAGATGTTAGATCTTCAAAAAATTCACCAGTAGGAGTCAGTATTTGGAGGTAGCAAGAGTAGTTCTTAGCAGTGATCAACACTCCAAGAAAAACCAGAGATACTGAGCTGTGCTTCGTCTTTATGCTGTGAGAGCTGGTCATTTTTCCTCTCCTGTAGGACGTAGGATAGGAGAGAGCGTTCTGACAGCATTGTACTGTAAATCTGTCGGTCACATCATGACATCAGGTCATCATATTTCACTCCTAGATCACTCCTTACAGAGGACATCATTAGGTCATGTTTTACAGAGAACAGGCCCAGATCATGCATATTATACCTTCATGTATTGTTTTGTTTCTGATAAACCTCATTTATAAGTTACACTGCTTTAAGTTTACACCATTATGTTTAGAGGACTCCACATGTCATTTATCTTCACACCACAGTTACAGGTTCTACTTTATGATCTCCCGTGTGTGTGTGTGTGTGTGTGTGTGTGTGTGTGTGTGTGTGTGTGTGTGTGTGTGTGTGTGTGTGTGTGTGTGTGTGTGTGTGTGTGTGTGTGTGTGTGTGTGTGTGTTCCACAGACACACACCATCATGAAAGCATCAGTCATTATTAGAAATATTCATCATTAAGTGTTTTATACTCGTCTTAACTCTATTCTTCAGTTTAACAGCGTTTCTTTTACTTTTAGCACATTCTACTCCAAAAATATTCCACTACAATGGGAAACATCCCGCTTACCTGAAAATAATTAAATACATTTATTTGCAAAATCTGCATATAAGTCTGTCCAGATCTGCTGTTATTTCAAGGTTGTTTTCTAATAAGAGAAAAAACCCACACGTGTAGCTAATAACATTTAGGATAGTTGTTCTTTATGACGCCAAGGAGGCAGCAAGGACAGCACAGCTCCATGGAAATGGAATAATGTTATTAAGTATGTTGGTATTGTGAAATGTCAGAATGTCATCTGCAAAAAAAAGCTCCATAAAATAATAAACAGGCATGCTACAGTGTGCCGTGCTGCTAATGATACATATTATGAATGTATTTTATCTTTTACACTCACAGACATTTTATAATTAATCTGTTGTTAATAACATATAGGTTCCTAAATAGTTGATTTTATTTGGGATATTTGAATTTTAAACTCACCAGTTATTAGATCAGTTTGATTATCTATCCATTTGAATAAAATAAAAAGTGTGTACAAGAAAATTAATTTATCTACATTTGATAGAGGTTTGAAGTCAATTAAAATAAAAACTGGACCAAACTTTAAAACACCGGTTTAATTTGTAAAGTTCAAGATGGACAATTCAAATTAGAAGTGTGCTTTAGCAGTAGAAGTTAGACGCTAAAGTTTGGCCTCTGAGTCAAAGAGCAACGAGACGTCATCCCACAGCAGAAAGCACGTCTTTAAAGTGGACGCGTTTCTTTTTCTGTTAAATGCAGAATTCCACAGACTGATATATTCCACTTTTAGACTCAGTGCTTGTTCATAATCTTTTGTTTTTTTTTCACTGATATTTTACTTTTTTTTTTAATTGTCTCACTCCAGTTTACAGGTGCTAATGTGAGCTGATAATATTCCTGATTCAGTCCACTTCTGTGCACGTTCATCAGTGTATTGTAGCAACAACATGCAGCGTGTTTTCACATCTTATCACATTACTCTCTGTAGCAATGAGATGCTGAAGCACACACACACACACTCTCACACCTTTCCTTTCTTATCGCCGCACACACCTCCACCCCCCCGATATCCCTCCCCCCTGCGTGTGCTACATGGTGGGGTGTGTGTGGGGTTATGAAAACAGTTAGGCTTAATAATTGATGTTCTGCATTTCAATCAATTTCACCACAGTGTTGGGCTAATTAAGGTTAGCGCCGTCCTCCCAGGGGCTGTGCACGTGTGAGAGTGTGAGTGAATAAAAGAGTGTGTGTGTGTTTTCCTGCTCCTGAGGGCTCCACGCTCCATTTTATATCTCGGAATACATGGGAATTCTCTATTTCAGGAACAGGAGATGAGAGATGCTCTCTCTCTCTCTCTCCCTCGCTGTTCGTCTTCCTCGCTTTCCCCTCGTTCTCCGTCTCCGTCTCTCGCCCTCTTCCTCCCCTCTCTCTCCCCAGGCAGGATCCTAAATGCAATTAACACAGCCGCTTTACTGCCTGCTAATTATTAACACACACACACACACACACACACACACACACACACACACACACACACACACACACACACACACACACACACAGAGGCGTTGGAAATGATTATTTTATGCTGGACTAATTTAAAGTTCATTGACGATTGTTTTAATTAATTAAATAAGAAAAGTACACACTTTAAGAAACGCCAGGCTGCCAGGCAGGCTCTGCAGGCATTTGCATATGAAGGTAATAATTATCCTCAGTGTGTGTGGCGGTTCACCTACAGCATCGTTTTTGTGTGAGTGTGTGTGTGTGTGTGTGTGTGTGTTGCATAGTTCAGCCAGCCATACAACCTTAAGGTGTGCGTAAGTATGAATCTGTGTGTGTTAATGAGTCTTTAAACCCTCTCTGCCAGTATTTAACATTAACAGGAATAACTAAGGAGTCCAATTAAGAAGCAGAGACAGCTTTATATGCGGCAAATTTGTTTCTGTTATTAAATAGTGGAGGGCGGGCCACGCTTTCCAGAGGAGACTGGACCTCGCTGACTGTAGATCAGTTTAATTTGTTTCTGAACCGCTGATAAATTCAGTAAATGTGTAAATTCTTCTCGGAGGTTCTGGGTCAACACAGACACACAACGATCACATCAGTGGTTTTCAAGATACAAACGCCAGCTCCTAGGTCCATGTACGCTCTGTGATCATTCACGTTTTATAGTTAATTCAACGTGTGCAGTTTGTTCCGTTTGGTAGAGGGACATTTTGAAGTTAAGATTCACTCGTATCACAAAAGTCCTCGTAGAAACTAACAATGTAGACTTCAGATTAGTCCATTTATTTATACATTTGGAGGGGACAGTGCATATTAATCAACATATAAGCTCATAATAGCTTACACCAGGTTACAGTAAATACACCAGATTTAGCACGAGGCTAATATCATCCGTTGTCTCACACATAAAAGAAAAACATACAGATGTATTAAAAAAACAACATAATGAAGCAAAGATGACGACAATCAACCCTGACTGGGTTAAACCTGCCCTAAAGTGCTACTATGTTACAAAAACACTTTCCAGGTGTAGCCTTTCATAAAGTGCAAATACAGTGTTTCCCCTCCTATATGACCGACGAGGCGGCCCGCCTCTCTGGTATAGGCCACCGCCTCATTTCAATTTTGCCGACATTGCCGCCTCACTGGTCCACGCCAAAAAAAAAAAGTAATGCTAAATATTAGAAAGCATTGACACAGAAGTCCGGTATATTCGCCGCTGAAATCAACAAGTCAGAATGGCAGCCTTTTCTCACCGTGGGTGAAGACAGCAAGGCACATCCCCGTTGGTCAGTAACACTCAGTTCTCGTATGACATTCGTGTTTCAAATGTCGGTCGTTCCGATTGGCGAACGTTCCTAGCGTCAACGAGCATGGCGGACAAGAAGCGGCAGTGCTCCATGGTTTCGTTTTTCAGGGCTAAAAGCAGGTGTGTATCACAGACATATGTCAAATTAAGTATCAAAACTATCGCATGTCATCAAAATAAAATGAGCAACGCAGTGTAGGCATCGATCTCGCTTCCTTTACTCTTTTGCTTACTGTTTTGTTGTCCGCGGCGATACGAATTGACAGTGACTGTAAAAATGGCTCCAGTTAAAACATTTAAGCACGACAAAACCCGTTCTACCCAACGAGACAAATGATTTCAACAGAATATAAAGTTCCTAGTTTCTTTTGATAAAATGATTTATAGAGTGCCTGAAATTATATCATTCAATGGCAAAACAAATTCTGTGTTCAAATTCTAGTTCTGTGTTCAAAAAGGGAACAGTTTTGAAAACAGAACTAACTCCTTCAGAAAACCAGTTGTTCACCCAGAGTTGAAGTTTTCTTTCACATTTTTAAGTAAAATGAAGGTCATGACATAACCTTTTTATTATAAATAAAAATGAATTTGGTACCTAACATGTAGTTGTTTTTAGAAAAAAAAGTAAAAGTCACCACTTGATTCCAGATTCAAGTCCTTTGTTATCTTTTTCAAATGTGTAATAAGAACTGATGTGGCATTTTGGAATGGAGTGGAAATCTGACCAGAAAATAACAGACTGGACTAGTTGACATGTTTTGATCGCAAGGACAAGTGGGTTTATATTTGTCATATTTTCTCCCCATCACTAATTTTTAGAAAAGAAACATGAAAATTTTATTTAATTTAGTTTTTGGAAATGGCTACAAATACAACAAAATGTGCTCCAAACTGTGCCAGAATGCCCCCTTTTGCATCTTCGGCCCTTGCCTACACCTCACCACCTCACAGCCATTTCAACCCAGGGGAAACACTGAAATAATTACAAAGTGTGTTTTCAAAGCGCCTAAAATCCTCCATGTTCACGCGTTTGTTTGTCCATCAGCCATGTCTTCCACTGTCTCTTAAAACTGACAAAAGTGGAGCTTTCTCTGACAGCTGTAGGTAAAATACTCCAGCTTGTGCAACATTTAACAGATAAGGAGGACTTTCTAAATGATGCTTCCGTCTCCCCTGGTTCTGACCTCGTACGACCAATACTATCAGTCTCTTCCAAAGTGGATTAGCACGCTGTTCATCTGGTGCAGAAATGAAAGATGTTGACTGTAATGTGGTTTTGGAGGCCTGCTAGGAGCTAGAATGCTGCTTTTGCTTTGCAGTTATATAAAGTGAATACAGTTTAAATGCAAGAGAAAATGTCCAGTAGTTTCATATTTACTCTTCTTTATTTACACACTTTAGTCACAACATTTTCTACTCGCGATATTAGAGTTTAACCTCCGTCTTTGAAATCTATCCCTTTTCTGAATTCCCTTTTATTCGTCATGTATTCATTTTTAGCAACAACAGTGTCATTGAAGTGAACTCGGATCCACCCCGAACAAAGAGGCATGAGAAGACGGAGATGTAAGAAGACTGGAAGTGTGCTGCGAAGAACTGATCTAGTTTTTGTTCTCGTGTTTGAAGAGTGAACAGAGTGCATGTGTGGCCTCCAGTAACCAGACACCAGGTGCGTTTGTTTAATGCTGCCGAAGGAATAGGACGAGAAAGGGAGAGCCAAACAAAAGGCTGTGATATAAGTAAAAGATGAAAGAGGGCGAATGAACAGTAGAAGACCTCGTAGGAGCTCGTGGTGGACTCAGGTGTTAAAGTACGCTCCCATTACACTCAGGAGATGTTGGACACGAGGCCGAAGACGGAGCCGCCGTCTTTCTTCTGCTCGTCTCATTTTAGACCCTTTCATTAACTTCTTTTGTCATTTATAAGCTCTCATCGTTTCTTATTCTCTTTTGCTGTTTCAATTCGGTATTAGCATTGAATATTGTAGATTTAATGTTCACTTTAGATAATTAGAATTAATCCTGCATTGATGTGGTGAAGCAAAAGATCAGCTAAATTTACACTAAAACACATTAAAGACACAACTTTACAGAAAATCTTGAAGCTTTCACCAGTTTTCTCAAATTCTTAGCCAAAAATACTAACATGGGGGAAAGATGATATTTCCAGAAAAGATGGCAAAGTTTTTTGATGAGGATATGAGCAAGCAGAGAATTTATCCAGACAACAGTTATCCACAGAAAAGGCTACTCCAGTGCAACCACCTTTCTGTCCAGTTTTCACAATAATACGGACATAAATCTGTGTCGTCTCTACACTTCACAACAACATAAAGAGAGAAAGTATGACAACCAGAAGACCTGCTTTAACTACTAGTATTATTTGTATTATATTGCTTTTCTTTGTGGTACAAATAACCCACAGCTGGATGGAATAAGTTCATAGCTTTTCTCCAGAGAGTGCTGAGAGGCATTGTGGGAAATGTAGGAAATCACTGTAGTCTGTCAGATTATCCAGATCAAGAAAGGCACTTTAGGTCGTCTTACAGTGTGAAAATGTTTTTGCATTTAAACAATAAACTTTAGTGTCCACTGGTCACAGTATAGATGAAGATTGTTTGTCTTTATCCAAACAAAGATTCCTTAGCTGTGCTTTTCTCATTTCAGTTACTGTTGGACTCCCTTTTTGTCCAAACATTTTCATATTCTGCCTGAATATACACTTCATAATAATGTCTTCCTTTCTGTTCCCGCGTCTGCTTCTAACATTCCCCGCACATCTGTCCGCTTCACCTTTACCTCCACAGCTGTATTAGCATTTTATTCATCTCTTATGTCCTCATTTCAGCTATCACTAAACACAGAGGCACCGCAGCGGGGCAGCAGGACGACACAGGATCCAGGGGAGGAGGGTAAGACCTCAGGCCTGAGGGCAAACCAGCCATATTGGCGTGCGTGCGTGCGTGCGTGTGTGTGAGAGTGTGAGTGTGTGAGAGAGTGTGAGTGTGTCCAATTTATTCCTCCTTCCTGACCATCTTGTGTGTGTTCGAATGAATGCATGAATATGTGAAAGAGTGTCACATATGGGGGTGTATTTGTGCACGTTTGTGTGAATGAATGAATGTGTGTGTGAGTGTGAGTGAGTGGAAGCCCCTGGCCAGGCCATTCGTTATTGATGCTCCCGCCTCGGGGTATGTCGGGGGAAATGGATGTGCGTGTGTGTGGGAGTGCGCTCGTGTGTGTGTGTGTGTGTGTGTATATACAGGGGGTCATGTTGTGTCGTCAAACGGCGGCTGGTGAAAGATGGCCGGCGCTGATATGATCAGTCATCTGTTGATCAAGATGTACTGCTGCCGCCTCGTCGCAGTTTCTCTCGGTGAATTTCACCGTTGCCTTTCACTTCTCTCTCTGCCTCTTTGTCTCTTTCTCTGTCTTTGTCTCCCCTTGCTGTGTCTCTTTCCATTTGTCTTTGAATTTCACTCTTGCTCTCTTTTGTCGCTGCGTCTTTCCATTTTCACCGGGCCTGACTGTAGTTACAACCTTTGTCTCCTCAAACATCTGATGTCTGCCTATCAGGTTGCAGTCAGTAATGCCAGAGTTCAGTGTTTCTCACATCAGACCCACAACTTCAGAGTTCTTTCCAAAACAGTTACCTGTTTATGTATGTTTATTCTCTTTCCCCTGCACAGATAATTCTAGTCCTGTGTGGCTTTAGAAGATGTTTTAAGACAGTCGGTCATCACTGTAGAAAGAATCCTTGACCCTTCCAGTGAAGGATCCAATGACTTAAAGAAGTGTGCCACTGTGCCCTCATTTATCAGGTATTAGGTGTCAATGAATGGGTTGAAGAGTATAAAAATAAGGGGAATCACATGCTGCAGCCTTTACAATCATCAGTTGAACGCCTATTTGGCATTTGGACCAACGTGTTAGACAAGGCTCTGCCATCATCAGAATCCTGAATGAGGGAACATCTTTTTTTAAAAAAATGGTACTTCATTGCTTCAGTAGAGCTTCAGAAACTTGTAGAATTAATCTCTAGTTAGCCTAGCCATGCTAGACCCAGGTCTGAAGACACAGGGGTCTAGGACCGCTCGACAGGGAGGGAGGCGGGCTAAAAGGTTGTCTTTCAAATCACTCTGCAGCAATTGGGTAGGTATACAACCAATCAGCGCAACGAATAGGCTGACGTAGTTCCTAGAGCGCCGGCGGATTGTGGCTAAGTCCCATTAGCTTCCCAACCAGCGGAGCCGCGGAGCCAACTGGTATATTAAGGATTTGCCATATCCCGTCGGCATAAGTCCAAATACGTCTTTCTTCTCAATGAAACACTTCAGTGCCGTCCTTTGTTTATCTTTCAAGTTGAATTTTAGCTTCAAATCTTTAAGGGCTGTGGCCAAAGCCGAGTCAAAAGATAACTGTTTATTGTTGTTTCTGTCAGAATCGTCGCGCCTCTGTCGTCACTTAGTTACGCCCGCCTTCTGACTCTACACTTCATGGTGATTCGTCCGGCCAGTTTTTCGGAGCATCCAGCCTCGAGCCTTATGGAGGGTAACTAGACCCACCCTGGCAGAGAATTAAATTCGTTGCCGTGGGTTGTCTAGCGCGGCTAGGCTAATCTCTGCTTGCACTGAAGTTCTACTGGTGGTACATGGAGGTCCAACACAGGACAAAGATGTTTTCTGTTGGTTTTTCTCAGACAACTTACTCTCATCACTTTAGTCTCAAATCTTCTAACTTAAAATCTGTCATTCATCATCTCCAAACTCTAAACTTGATGCATTTTGCTCTGGGATCATGAAGGGAAACTGAGATTTGAATCAAAAAGCTGCTGCTCGGCTTCTCACTTGTTCCAGCTGAAGTAACCAGATTATTCCAGTTCTTGCTGTTTTTTTCTGATTAGCATTTATTTTTAGGGTTTGTTTTGAAGCTTTGGGTACCTTCTCATATTTTTGGTCTGTTAACTCTTTATGAACCTTCTGACTGTTCCTGAAAGTCGCCTGAACAGAGTAGATTGCAGATTTGCTGTTTGTACCACTAAGTTATGCATGTCCCTGACAGTAAATCTCAGATCATAATCTGCTTTTATCTTAAAGGTTTCTCTTGACTCGTGCACTCTTTTATTGTTGTTTTGCTTGTAATGTATTTCTTGTTTTGCCTTCTCGGTTTGTATAATTTATATTTTAATGTCTACTTTGAGCAGCACCTTGTAACTTAGTTGTTGATAGATGATCTATATTAAAGCTATCGTTATTACACTCAGCAGTCTTTCAAAGCTTTCTATGTGATACATATTAATTCTCCACATGGGGTTTATTTCTTTCTCTCTTTATTTCTTTCTCTAACATCTTTCTACATGTCTTCCTCTCTGTCTCACCCTCCCAGCCTCTCTGTTTTCTCATCCATCCTCGCTGTAACACGGTTTGGGTGTTGTCTTTGTGTGTCTGGTGTGACTTTGTGGTTTGACAGTATTGATGTCCACGTATGTTGTCTGTCTGCGTGTCTTCATACGCTGCAGTTTTTTTACCCCTTATGTCGCTCAATATTGTTCTCCTCTGTCGTGTCTTCGGTCTCTTTCACCCTCGTCTTTCTCCTCCTTTCATTAAAGTGTCATGTTACATGTATGCACACAGCCAGAAAGACCAAGACACAATCACACTTACAGTAACTCACACAGATGTAGAAATGCACACGCACATGACCAGCAAGAGACACAGATGCACACAGAACAAGAGAGACGCCACACACACACACACGCACACACTGCGGTGAGGAGGTAATGCACTTTAAAAACTGTGGTTAACTGTAAAACACCGGTCTAAAGTGCTCTGCCCTGTGGTGAATGGCTAACGGACTTCAGAGAGTTTGGTTTTTTAACCATAAGGCGCTGTTGTTGTCTGTGGCTAACAGATAATGGGGTTTTATTGTGTGGTTAAGAGCTGTGTGTGTGTGTGTGTATACATGTGTCCAGGAGTTTTTTATGTCTTACATGCTAAGAGATTACAGCCGGCAGTAATTTTATTTTAACTACAAAAATGACCATTTTACATAATCCTATTTGGTTGCTAGTGCAGTGAGATTGTAATCTGTTATATTTTTAGTTGGATTAGGTTCATTTTGTCGTTGTATACTATGCAATAGTTTTACTTATTTAAACCGACAAATCGAAAAGAGTTGTTTTTACCTTGCTGACATGTTTCGACAGCTTCTGCTGTCTTCCTCAGAGCGTCATCTGACGTTTGGTGACGTGTCCTTTTTTATCACGTGGTCGGCTTGACAGATCCGTCAGAATCTGTCAAAACCGACCACGCCTCCCGCCGTCCGGTGGTCTCCGGAGGATGGTGTCCCAGGTATGCGAAAGGATGTAGGCCCCCTCGACCTGGTTCATAGTGTGGCCTGCCCGCTTCCTGATCTCGATGGCTTCCTTGATCCATCGTCTCCCAGACGTGGTCGGTTTTGACAGATTCTGACGGATCTGTCAAGCCGACCACGTGATAAAAAAGGACACGTCACCAAACGTCAGATGACGCTCTGAGGAAGACAGCAGAAGCTGTCGAAACATGTCAGCAAGGTAAAAAACTCTTTTCGATTTGTCGGTTTAAATAAGTAAAACTATTGTACTGTTATATTTTTGTTGTGGAATTGAGATTTTTCGAAAACTCAAAGGCTGCAGAATAAATATTGTCTGTGTGTTTATTACAGCATCACGTCCACCTGTCCAAGGTGTTTGCTTGTCTTTCTGTGATTGCCTACTAGGATGTGCTCCAACCAAAATAGAAAATACAAACCATACTGGAAGCACTTTCATAGAACAGTGGTGGCAGACTCATTCTGGTTCAGGTTAATTCCACATTTATTCCAGTTTGATTTTCAGTGGATCAGGGCAGTAAAATCACAGCATAATAACCTAGAAATAACCACAACTCCATGTTTTTCCTTTGTTTTAGTGCAAAAATGACGTTCTGTATATTTTCACGTCAGGAATCATCTTTTTAACGAAAGTAAGAAAGTAAGTTCAATTTCAGCAACATTCATCCTCAGTTTATCATTTCCACATCACAACTTCCAGATCACAGAGTGTCTACAAAGGAACACAACATTTAGTCACCTGGAACTGGACAACATAGTATTTTACTTTATGATCAAGACAACAAAAGTATTACAAAAATGAGAAACAAAATGACACGAAACGAAACAAAAAAGACAAAAAAAATGGACAAAAGTCCAAATGAGATAAGAAATTATACAAAAGAGACAAAAAATGGCAAAAGTGAGAAACAAAACGACAAAAAAGTAGACAACACAAGAACACAAAATG
This sequence comes from Acanthochromis polyacanthus, assembly GCF_021347895.1. Classification (NCBI taxonomy): domain Eukaryota; kingdom Metazoa; phylum Chordata; class Actinopteri; family Pomacentridae; genus Acanthochromis; species Acanthochromis polyacanthus. The sequence continues at coordinate 1,777,411 of NC_067130.1, read as the reverse complement.
ACACAAATGATAAAATGACAAAAACATGAAACAAATGACAAAAATCAGACAAAAGACAAAATATTACAAAAATGAGACACAAAACGACAAAAGAACAAAGAACAGTCCAGTATTTTACTTTAAGATCAAAACAACTTATGGTCTAGAAATGATTTTAAATTTATAGTTTTACTCATTTACAATCTGCAGTTAATGTCTTCTCTGTAATTTTTCCACTTTGAGGACCGGATTGGACCCTCTGGAGGACCACTTTTGGACCACGGGCCTCATGTTGGACACCCCTGGTCTAGAACATGAAGTAGAACTGCTCCATTCAAACAGTCCAATGAGCACTAGCTGTTGTTGGAACATGAATATATTCTTTACATGTGGATATGAAATTCAGGACAGATCAACTCAGTGGTTGTCTCCTGCACTTGTCATTGTCACGGTGTGATCTGTTAAAAATCATGTAGTTCCCAGTAGAAAGATATTGGTAAATACTTCCTCTAAAATCCTATTTTTAAAACGAAATTCAACATTTCACTAATCGTAAGTGTTATAAGTAACAGTTCAGTCATTGCGTGTTTATGTACTAATCTACAGATTGACCGTTCTGCTCTGCAAGTTTCATTTTGTTATGAAACTGTTAACATACATGTACCGTGGGTGTTACATTCTGCACTTTACATTCGTGCTAGCATTTATCAGTGCTGCATATTTACATTACTGTGAGTGTGTACAGAGGATATGGTGGCACATCTATACACGTCTTCTTAAATCACTCACCGTTGTTGTTTTCTGTGGGAACCAGATAATGTCTTTACAATGTGTGGTTAGAGTGGAGCCCAGCACAGTTCACTGAGCACTGACCCCAGCTGATGCATAATGTACGAGCGCTGACCACACTGATGTATTAGCGGACTAAATGACTGTATTAATGGTGCTCAGTGCAGGGAGGGAGGCACTCAGAGGCCTGAAAAGTGCTTTAAGTGAAGGTGTGGAACCATGATTGGCTGTGATAGTGTGCGAGTTTTTGAATTTCTATACTTGCGAGAGCCGAGATCTAAACAGATCAGAGAATCCATTAAAAGAGAGGACTCCTTCCAAGGACTCTCAGCTCGAGTTGGAAGGAAAGCCAGACTGTCAGCAGATCTTCTCCTGCGTTCGTCTGTCAGAGGCTAAACGCCAGAGTTGACTTCACTAATTGTTGTGTCAAGTTACTTAATGTGATGCAGTTGTTGGCCTGGCAGCAAACGAAGGCATAGTCAGACCTGACTGCTGCACATTCTTATAAACTACTGTCTATTAGTATTCCCTTTGACAGATTTTCAAAGCATAACTCATTATTTAGTCTCATGAATGTTAGAATATTAAATATTTAGTAATGATGTGGCAAAAACTTTCAAGTCAAGGATTTAATAGGTTTGATTTTGTCAGTGAACATTCAGCACAAAGCCTCTGGTTTAATGGTATGAACACAGGAGGAGCTCTTACAGCTACTGGCTGTCTGGACAGGACTGTGTTTTTAGCCTTTATTTAATTAGGAGCTAGGATCCACATGGATGTTTCAAAGGGCTTTCTTTTCTCCCAAAGTGAATGACATGCCTAGCCTAGCCGCGCTAGACAACCCACGGCAACGAATTTAATTCTCTGCCAGGGTGGGTCTAGTTACCCTCCATAAGGCTCGAGGCTGGATTCTCCTAAAACTGGCCGGACCAATCACCATGAAGTGTAGAGTCAGAAGGCGGGCGTAACTAAGTGACGACAGAGGCGTGACGATTCTGATAGAAACAACAATAAACGGTTATCTTTTGACTCGGCTTTGGCCACAGCCCTTAAAGATTTGAAGCTAAAATTCAACTTGAAAGATAAACAAAGAACGGCACTGAAGTGTTTCATTGAGAAGAAAGACGTATTTGGACTTATGCCGACGGGATATGGCAAATCCTTAATATACCAGTTGGCTCCGCTGGTTGGGAAGCTAATGGGACTTAGCCACAATCCGCCGGCGCTCTAGGAACTATGTCAGCCTATTCGTTGCACTGATTGGTCGTACACCTACCCAATTGCTGCAGAGGGATTTGATAGACAACCTTTTAGCCCACCTCTCTCCATGTCGAGCGGTCCTAGATCCTTGTGCCTTCAGAATTCAGAGCATGGGTTTAGCGCGGCTAGGCTATGACATGCCTGCTGATTGTGTTTAATGTAATGTGTGCTCTCATAGACCTTTCTGTGTCATTATATTAGCTGTTCAGTGTATTCTTGCACTGCTGCATCCAGCCTCTGACCTGGACTAGACCTGAGTCCTTGATCTGAGAGTCCTGTTAGGTTTGTATTCTCTGAACAGATCACAGGTGTATTCTGGGATTTATAAACCATCAGTAGGGTTTTAAAATCTATCCTGTGGCTGACTGGAAGCCGGTGTGGAGGTTTTAGAAGCGGTGTGATGTGTTCAGATCTCTTAGATCCTGGTTAAACCTCAAGCAGCAGCGTTCTGGATGAGCTGGAGCCGTTTAATGCTCTTTTTGGGAAGTTCTGTTCAAATACCATTACAGTAATCCAGTCTACTAAAGATGAACACATGAACGAGGTTCTCCTGGTCTTTCTGGGAGACAAAACTTTGAATTCTGTTGATGTTTTTGAGTTGGTGAAAAGCTGCTTTGATGACAGCTTTGATTCGATTCGTCCATGAACACTCCAAGGTACCAGCTTGGCCGGTGGTTTTAAGAGCCCAAGTCTCAGGATGTTTACGAATGCCGACCCTTTTCTCTTTGCTACCAAACAGAATAATCTCAGTTTTTTTTCTTCATTTATTGTAGAAAATTCTCCCTCTTACAAGTTTTTATTTGCTCCAAACACTGACACAGAAAGTCGTCTGGTGAAACAGACACACAAAGTTATGTATCGTCTGCATAACTGTGAAAATGTTAAATTTCTGTATTATTTGACTCAGAGGGAGCATATATAAGTGGAACAGAAGATATGTAAGCAGCTTGTTGTAGGGTTAAGGTTAAAACAGTAGGTTTAGCTCAGAGTGGAAGTTCAGCATTTAGCTGTGGTGATATCTGCATTATGTCAAAGATCATCTGTCTGTTCTCCTGACATGTCTGTCTGATTCATGTCATTGCCGTCTAATATTTGTCCCCTGCATGAGTAACATTATCTAACTCTTTCCCCTCCCTTCTTTTCTTCCTTTCTACCTTCCTTGCTGCCGTACTTTCCCCCATCCATCTGTCATCCCCTTCTCTCTTTCGCCCTGCCTTCCTCCCTTAGTTCTTCGGTGTCTGGCCCAAATTGTAAACAACTGTCATATCTATCCCTCTTAAATAGCCTTCATAGTTGTGCCAGCACACACACACACACACACACACACACACACACACACACACTCCTGAGCATATCTCATCAATGTTTCAGCTGCAGGGCTGAATATCAGCTAGCTATACCCCATGCCTAGTCCTCACTTATTTACATCCGGCTGCCCCCGTGCCACTGAAACCTCAACACCAACATCAATGATTCATCAGCCAATGTTTTAGCAAAATGCATAGCTCCTCTGTCGATACGGAGGAGGAGGGAAGGAAAGAGGAGGAGGGAAAGAAGGATGGGATGGAGGAGAGGCAGATGGAGAGTTAAGAAAATGTGCAGTGAAGGTAGAGAGAAAACTGTAAGCAATGATGGTGGGGAAAAGGAGGAAGCTAGTGGAAGAGAAAAGAGAATTAGGAAACCTCAAAAAAGAAGAGAAGGAGCAAATAGGAAAAACTGCTGCCGTCTCCTCCCTACTTTTCCTCCTCCTTAATCCTTTTTACATGTCTTTTTCTTTTTCTGTTCACTTTCCAACACTCGATCCCTCTTTTACGGATGAAACGCAGCCTGTTTTCTTTTATTTTAGTCAGAAATCAATGACATTCTGCAGACACACACAGACATGGGAGTCTGATATGTCTTTTACTCTGTAGAATACGAGCCCACTTTCCTCCCGGGGCTGCAGAGTTCACGGACGTTCACACATTGATTTTAAAAATGTACCTGCGTTTTCAGATTGTGGCGTGTGTGGTTTTGTGGTGTACGGTTGCATAAGAAACAAGAAAAAGAACCGAAAGCCGAATGGGCGGCAGGACATCTGCCAGTAAACGGTGCGTGTGAAAACACAGCAACCAATTAGCTTAAATTCTATCACGAGTCCATTTCTGCTTTTTGGAAATTATTGTTGTTTTTTTTAAATTCTGTCTTCAAAAAAGAAGTGCTTTTAGTTCCCCAGAGTGGGTCTAGGTTAATTATTAAATGAGATTTCAAACTTTTTTCATTATAGCACAACATTTATGTACTATCTTTTGTTTAAGGCTGTTTTTTGTTTTTTTGCTGTTTTACTATTAAAATATATTCGCTAACTTTTTACTGTTAATACAGCCGTTACTATAGCTTTAGATAATAATGAATGAGTGATTTACGATGGATTTTAATACTAAATCAGGTTGCTAGTAATCCTAAAAGATGCATGTTTAATTTTACATATTAAATGATTAACAAACTAATTCAAATCAACAAGGTTTAATAACCTTAATTTCTATTTAAATGACTTCCTATCGAGTCTTCTTTCGATGACATGATCGTGACATTCCCGTCATCATATTATGCATTTGTTGTGCAATAAACTCTTGTCTAAATTATCATTTGATTACAATTTGCTTGAGGAAAAAAAATTGTTGTTTGTGTTAGTTTTTAGTTAATCGTTTTTCTCATTTTATAGCAAATCCACAAACACAGTTAAATGTGATTCACCGGGGATTCATTCGATCGTTAACGGAAGGAGAAGCAGAAGGGACAGAAAGCCGGGCAGAGAGGGGACGGACGGACGGATGGAAACGGAGGAAACAGGGCTAGTTGGCCTTGACTTTGAGGAAGAGTTGTTTCAGGGGAACAAGGACAAGACACTTCTGCTGTGTTTCTCTCTCTCCTGTTCTGCCATTTGGCGCCCAGGGTGAAATTATGATAATAAGAGAAAGGAAAAGCTATTACTGTGGCTGCTCTCTCATTATGTAAATGATATTAAACAGGCCCTCTGTGTGTGTGCACGAGTGTGTGTGTGTGTTTCTGGTGTGTATTCAAGTCTGAGCAGCTGAGCAGCCAGGTGATGTGCACACATGCATGTTTATGCACACTGTTACGTTTCTGTGTGTGTCTCTGAATGTTTGTGCGTGTGTGGACAGGCGGAAATGTTGCTGTGTGTGTGTGTGTGTGTGTGTGTGTGTGTGTGTGTGTGTGTGTGTGTGTGTGTCGCCCGGGGCTGTGGGTGCTAATCTCCACACAGTGATTACAAGGTGTCAAACTCCCCCACATTGATTATGACATGTTAATTACATGCTATGTTTCCTCTCGCTTTGATGACACAACACACACATTAAAAGGTGGACTGCATTGTGCGTTCATTGTGTGTTTGACAAAAGCTCCGGTCATGCAGGGATGAGTTTCAGTGTGCGTTTAAATGTCTCACAATGTGCAGTGATTGCGGTGGATAGTTGGGGTGTAAGTCTGTGTTTACCTGCAGGCGACTCATGTTTGACACATTAGCCGTGACGCACAGATGCATCATGGGAACCTGCACTTATTATATTACTATTAGTGGTGGGATGGGATTAAAAAACTTTCACCAAATGTAGACCAGGTTGAAAACATTTCTTTTCTCACTCGCTTATGAATGAAATCTGCATGTTTTAACTCCTCTAGAGCAGGGGAGTCCAACTCATCTTAGTTCCACTTTCAGCCCAGTTTGATCTCCAGTGGAGCGGACCAGTAAAATCACAGCATAATAACCACAAGTCCACATTTTAATCACAGTCTAGTCACAATCTAGTATTTTACTTTATGATCCAAACAACTTGTCATGGTGTAGAAATTAATTTAAATGTATCATTTTAGTAATTTACAATCTGGAGCTAATGTCTTCTCTGAAATTTCTGGACCCTCTGGAGGGCCGGGTTTTGCCCGCGGACCGCAAGTTTGACACCCTTGATGTACACTTTTTCTTGCTTTTAATCATTTTAATTCATTTTAGTGACGGCAACATCGTCTACATGGAAGAGTCATTAGAAAAGAAACATACCTGTGACCTCATCAGAACAGTCAGTAACTGGAATACACAGAGCAACATCTGGACAAAGCAGTCAGATATAAGAGCTGTAAAGAGATTCAATTAAAACTGAACTCTTTTACAGTCATCAGAGGCTTCGTATGCAGACAGAACAGTCACCTGACGAAGGAGTGAACAAATGTGCTTGTTTTTTGTTAGTTTTTATTGAAAAAGTGGCGGTTCGTTAACTTTTAAAGAAAGACTCAAATATGCTTTGATGGTTGAATTTACTCCAAAAAATAACAGAATTTGTAGTTTGCACAGTGATGCATAAAACTGTATGGTACACAGCAAAAGTCAAGTGAAAACGGTAGCAACCCATCTGAAATCTTACAAACATCTGAAGTAAAAATAAAAAAGAAGTCTGTATTCACCAAAGCAACCTGTTTGCCTGTAAGCTGCTCAGCTGTTCAATGAGCTGCAGTAGATAAAAAAAAAAAAAAACCACTGGTAATCATGTGCAAACAACTCTTGATTTTTATTTTTTATCTGACGACATCATCGGGACAGTAATAAAATGCAGAAGTGTAGTGATAATCGATAGTCATAGTTTCATCTGATTTCACACGGAGCCTTTAAGCAAATTACACAGGAGGTGCTGTGAGAATACCGATTACAAGATTCTTTATGTGATTATGAACTTTTCTGACAAATATGGACAATCTGCCGACCTGCTGCTTCTCTCTCTGCCCCACTTCCTCTCTCTGCCTTTTGTATTTGCGTTTGATTGCATGTTCACTTTAATATATTGCTGCTTTTATACGTGTGTGTGCGTGTTTGTTTGCTCGGCGGTCTGTCCTGCTCCACTCCATCGCTTGTTTATATGCTTCATACCACAGGTCCTCAGGGGTTTATAAATATTGATCGTTACAAAGGATGGATAGATGCTTGATAGCCTGTCCAGGCCCTGGGAATACACACACACACACACACACACACACACACACACACACACACACACACACACACACACACACACACACACACACACACACACACACACACACGCACGCTCCTAAATCCCTCTTTCCAAGTAGCCACAGCCCAATATAGTCTGTCTCTAATGTGTTACTTTGATTCAGAAAACAAAGGCAGTGTTTTTAAATGAAACACTTTCATGAAGGGTCTTTTTTCATTGTTCCGTGCTCCTACTATATCTCAGCTCTGCAAAGGAACACAAATAAAGCAGTTTTACATTTTATGATCTACACCAGGGGTGTCCAACAAAAGTGGTCCTCCAGAGGGTCCAATCCGGCCCCCAAAGTGTAAAAATTACAGAGAAGACATTAACTGCAGATTGTAAATTAGTAAAACTATAAATTTAAAATCATTTCTAGACCATGACAAGTTGTTTGGATCATAAAGTAAAATTCTATATTGTTCATTGTTGTTTTGTGTCTCGTTTTTGTCGTATTTCATTTTGTCTTTTGTTGTTTTTATCTGAATTTTATCGTTTGTCTCATGTTTTTGTCATTTTGTTTCTCCTTTTTGACTCTCCTGTGTTTTTCGTTTGTTGTTTTCTATATCATTTGTGTCGTTTTGTGGGTTTTTTTAATCTTGCTTGTGTTTGTCTATTTTTTTTTTTTGCTTTGTTTCACACTTTTGTCATTTTTGGTCTGTTTTGTGTCATTTTTATGATTATTTTTTGTCTCATATTTGTTTTGTTTCGTGTCGTTCGTCTCATTTTTGTTGTTTTGGGTCTCGCTTTTGTAATATTTGTTTTTTGTTGTTTCTTGTCTTTTTTTTTGTCTGTCTTTTGTCGTTTTGATCATGCAGTAAAATCCTCTCTGGTTCAGTTCCAGATGTGACCAAATGATGTTGTGTTCCTTTGTAGACACTCTGTGATCTGGAAGTTGTAATGTGGAAATGATGTAATGATGAACTGAGGCTGAATGTGGATGAAACTGAACTTATTTTTCATAAAGAATTTCACATTGTTCATGATGTTTTGTAAAAAGATAATTCCTTAAATGTGAACATTTTCAGAATGTACCATTTTGCACTAAAACAAAGTAAAAATGTGGATATTTCTAGGTTATTATGCTGTGATTTTATTACTCCCGTCTGCTGGAGATCAAACTGAATTGAATGTGGAACCTGAGCTAAAAGGAGTCTGACACTCCTGATCTAAAGTTTAGGACTTTGCAGGCGTCACAGCTGTATTTATGCAGGATATTCATGTAAATCTGTGGTGGAAGAGGCGTCCAGTGGCCAATTAGCACGGTTCATGTTCCAGTATGTTGCTTCTCAGGGCTTTCTCCAAATAAGTTTTTATTTACTGCTGGCTGAATAAAGGCAGTGTTTGGTGGGCACAGTATGGAGATGGTCGTCTGTGTTGACTGGGCCTAATTCACATGCATTTGTGCACTTTAACAGAGTTTTTGTGTTTCAGATAGTGGCTGGATGGACAATAAGGAGCTTTATACAAACAATATAAGAACAGTTGAGTCTGTTTTCTGCTAAACGGGTTAGACCCTAAAATGTAAGAGTTGTCATGAAAGTCTGTGAAGCTCCTGAACTGTGAATGCATCTTCAATCCATTCCACTCAATGCGTGTCGAGTGGGGGAAAAAAAATATGGCATCCAGGATTTTAAGTTGCCTAGTAAACCATTTTAATGCATGTATTGTTTTCTCAAAAGGAGAAAAGAAGAACCTCTGATTCAGAATAAGTCTCCAGATGAAAGGTTCTGAACTGAGTGGTTTTGTTTCCAGCAGTAGTGTGTCAGAGAGAGAGAGGCTCTTCAGTGTTTAACATACAGACACTCTGACCTGCTGTCTCTGTAATTTTAATCAATGGGCAGAAAATACGTAATATTTTTTATATTGCAGTCCAAACTTGTCCATTCTTACATGACCGAGCGGTTACAAGTACCTCTCAGATGTCATCTTTTTAGTCTCCAGTAGTCTTAGGGTGTAAGTGGATGGTGCTGCACATGTTCAAAGCTGGAGGAAGAGTGACAGGATGGAACCTCAGAGCACACAATAGATTCATGATTGGATTAAAAGTGCAGCGCGACCACTTGAAGGATCAGAGTGTCTGAACCGGAATAATGGGAGACCGAGATCAGACGACGTTAGCGTGATCCCATCTGCAGCACCGGATACTTCTGGACACTCCATGAACCGTGTTTCTTACACACTTCTTAACAGGAAAGAAAGAGGGAATAATGATGAAATGAAAGAAAAGAAGATGGTACCCAACTGGGTTATTAGATGTTTGTCATTTCATTACACACATTTCCAAAGACACGTGATCTTCCATTTGTACTGTCTGTATATTTCAGCATAACAATCTAAACCAGGGGTGTCCAACATGAGGCCCGTGGACCAAAAGTGGTCCTCCAGAGGGTCCAATCCGGTCCTCAAAGTGGAAAAATGACAGAGAAGACATTAACTGCAGACTGTAAATCAGTAAAACTATAAATTTAAAATCTTTTTTAGACCATGACAAGTTGTTTGGATCATAAAGTAAAATATTAGATTGCTCATTGTTCTTTTGTCGTTTTGTCTCGTTTTTGGCAGGTTTTCGTCTGATTTTTGTCGTTTGTCCCATGTTTTTGTCATTTTGTTTCTCACTTTTGTTATTTTCTTGTCTTGTTTTCATCATTTTGTGTCTTTTTTTGGTCTCAATTGTGTCGTTTGTCTATTTTTTGTCGCTTTTGTCTAATTTTTGTTTTGTTTTGTCTCATTGTCATTTTGTTTCTGGCTTTTGTCGTTTTGTGTCTTTATCATATATTAAAATACTACGTTGCTCATTGTTCTTTTGTGTTTCGTTTTTGTAATATTTTGTCTCGTTTTTGTTGTTTTTGTCTGGCTATTCTCAGGTCTGTCGTCTTGTTTCTTTTTTGTGTCGCTTGTGGTTTTTGTCTTTTTATCATTTTTGTGTTTTACTGTATTCGATTTGTGTCTTCTTTTTGGCATTTTTTGTCTGTTTTTGTTCTCACTTTGTCATTTTTTTGCCTCGTTTGTGTCATTTATGTAATTTTTGTGTCTGTTTTGTCGTTTGTCTTTTTAGATGACAAAGACATGATCATAACGAACATGAAAAAACATTGGCGTTTTTTTTTTACTTTTAATGAAAATGTACCAGATAAACAAGATTGACTGATAAATGATTTTCTTATTTTGGGGTAGAAGTACTGGACTTTCCACCTTGGAGCGTTAACTTTGACCCTAGCGCCTTCGCTGTGAACTGGAACACCGACTGGTCTCATTACCAAAACATAAGTGGCCAAACTCAGTCATGTTTTTGTGTCTGGAAAGTCCTGCAGGTTCTCAAATACTTTAGGGAATCTCTCCAGAGACTGTTAAAGCAGCTTACCAGAAAAATATGGCTTCCATGCTCTCATGTCCAGATAGATTTGGCCGTATGGTTGAACATCTTTATATTAGCACAAATGTAAGGCAGAGGGAGACGCCTCGGTGTGTGTTTTTTCTGTGTGTGTTTGTGTGTGTGAGCTCATCTCTCACGGTGTGTATTAGCGTCTAATTCCCAGTGACAGATAGCTGGTTGGAGCAGCAGTGTGTCAGCTCTGTTTACCCGGGACAGGCCTCCTGGAAATTAGACTTAACTCATAACCACAGGCGCCAATTGTCCTCCTGCACACACACACACACACACACACACACACACACACACACACACACACACACACCTTTACCATTCCTGCATATAGATAGATTATACATACAAACACATATGAGCATGCACATATAAATGCACACATATGCAGATGTTATGATGCAGAAAACCACACATAGAGGGGTAACACAAACTCACAAACATCTCTACACAACCACACAACAGCACACACTGTACCAGAAAACAACTTATTCAGTACCTGTCACCTCCGCTTAATAAATAAGAATCTGGTTTTGTCTTTGTGTGTTTGTGTAGACAGGAGAGTTTTAAGGTTTGTCTGAGCGTGTTCATTTGTGTGTTCTTGTGAGAGAGAGGGGATCAGAGATGGGGCGAGCGGAGGAGCGTAGCTGTCTAGATTAACCATAGTCGGTGTGGTCAGGCCCCTTAATGAAAACCAATAGAGATTCACTCTGCTTTAATGAACAACACACACACCTCACAGCCTCAATTTACACCTGCAATGAGGCCCTGTCACTCAGCCTGCATCGGAGCACGAGACAGGGAGGAGCTGGGTGGGAAAGGGAGCTTTTTCTTTTTTCTCTTTCTGTCTTCTCTGCTTTTAGTCCTCCTCCTGTTTTTCTGACTTCCACGTCTCTCTGTGAAAGACGGCTTCATGTGTGTGTGTTTGGATGTGAACCTCGTGGAGTCAATCTGGCAGGTGACACCCCTGATCTAACTCCTGCCACCAGTAAGCAACCCTGGCAATCAGAGGCCACCAAATTAATTACCATGTGTGTGTTTGTCATTGAGCTAGAGCGGCCACACACACGCTCACACACACACTCGACTGTAACACAAGTACGGTCTCTGTTTCTGAGGCCGAACGCATCGTGGTTGATGGGATGTTCGAACTGATCCTCCTAAGGATGTCTGCAGAATAAATATTTATTCTGTTTCTTTCTGATTGTCTTTAATTTGTCGTTTACTCCTGAACCTGTCTGTGCAGAATAGAGCTAACAGGTTTAGAATCTGTGAACCAACTTGCAAGAAACCTGTAATTTTGTTTAACATTATGGCCTAACATGAATTAATACTGCTGTAGCATTAAATTACGTATCTAATGATGGAGCAAAAATCCCTTTTATGAATAATATGCCAGCTTAGCGATCACACATGCAGTAACCTGTCGTCATTTATCTATACTCTGAGTTCTAAAGCCTCTTTACCAAACATGAAATTGTTGTGTCAGTCTAATTATAAGATGATGGTGGTGAGTGGAATAGATTTTTGAGGACAGGAAGCAAATTTCTCTGACATACTTTCTGAAGAATAAATGCAGTAATACATAAAACCTACACGTGTAGCTCATGAGTGATTTTTTTTTTCTGTTTATTTCTGCAGTGAGGATATCAGAAGATGCTCTGAAGTTCACTTGTTGGGAAGGAAATCCTTTTAGGGATGATTGAACTGAACAAACACGTGATTGTGGAATAACAGATTGTGTGTTCGTTTGATCCACTCTCCATTCGCTCCATTACAAAAGAGAATCTGACATTATGAACTTATAATTCTCATTTCTCCTACTTTTTCCTAAACTAAATTCCAAAAACATATTTGTTTATAGGAGTAGTTTTGTAGGAGTTAAACTCTGAGCTCTGGTTGTAATCCAAATATTAATAACAAAATGAGATTTTCAGAGTAGTATGTCTTTGGATTTTGTGCTGCTTACTCAGATTGCTGTGCGTGTTTGATCTGTATTGTTTGTGACACTTCTTTGATTTAATGAGTTGACTGTTTTTGCCTCTGATGACCTGACCAGATGTTACTTATTAGGTGATCGGATTGATGCAGGACACAGTGGAGTTCTGTCCAGTGAATAATAAATTATACTAACCGATTATTTTTGTTGCCATCTACCAGTGCAGCAGAGGAGTGTAAAATCTGTATGTTCCGGAGCATTTAATGTACGGTGGCCGACAGGGGCAAACATGCTGCAAACACAGAAATGATCCAAAACCAAAAACTCAACCGCATGAAACACATGCAAGAAAAAAAAATGCTGCAAGAGAAACATGCTGCAATCACAGAAACGACGCAGAAGCAAAGACTTACAAAATCACAAAACAGATGCAAACGAAAAATGCTGCAAATATATAAAAACACACACAAACCCCCAGAACAACCGCAAGAGAAAAACGCTGCAAATTCAATCCACAACGTTTGTGCACTGCTCTTCGATAATATTGTATAAAAATAATATTGTATAAAAGATGCCAGCCAAGTAAAACATGATGCCAAAACTAAATGAAAACGTACCTTTTCACACTAAAAAATATCAGACACTTTCACTTTCTTCTTCTTCGTGTCTGGTGCACTTCCGTTGTGGATTGAATTTGCAGCGTTTTTCTCTTGCGGTTGTTCTGGGGGTTTGTGTGTGTTTTTATATATTTGCAGCATTTTTCATTTGCATCTGTTTTGTGATTTTGTAAGTCTTTGCTTCTGCGTCGTTTCTGTGATTGCAGCATGTTTCTCTTGCAGCATTTTTTTCTTGCATGTGTTTCATGCGGTTGAGTTTTTGGTTTTGGATCATTTCTGTGTTTGCAGCACTTTTGCGGTTTGCAGCGTGTTTGCCCCTGTCGGCCACCGTATTAATGCCACGTTTGCTTGATAAAGTACAGTAAACACCAGAAGGTTTTCAGATACAGCAGGCAGTGAGAGGTGTGTGTTTGTCGGAGGTAAAAAGACGGTAACAGGTCACGGCTTGTTATCTGAACAGGTATTTGACCTGTTACGACTAGACTGAAACATGATCTGAGGCTGACCGAGGCCCAACGCTCTGACTGACTAATTCAGCAGCCAGACTGGCAGCGGCAGAGGACGCTGCTTCCTCCTGTTTGTGTGTAGACAGAGCGATTACAACACCATCTTTCCCTCAGCGTCACTTTAATTTACACAACACTCTTCCTGCTAGTAGTAGGCCAACAGTACTGCTGGAGTTTATCTAGTAATGTTAACTTTAATTTTGCTGTCACTATTAATGTGACCCTGGAACCCAGAGTGGTCAAACTGGTTCTAGTTCAGGTTTAACATTCAGCCCAATTTCATCTCCAGTAAAATCACAGCATAGTAGCCTATAAATAACCACAACTCCACGTTTTTCATTTGTTTTAGTGCAAAAAAAAAAAGTTCACATTTAAGGAAGTATCTTTTTAGAAAACATTGTGAACAACCTGAAATTTTTGAAGAAAAATTATTTCAGTTTCATCAACATCCAGCCTCAGTTCATCATTTCCACATTACAACTTCCAGATCAGAGTGTCTCCAAAGGAACACAACATTTAGTCACCTGGAGAGGATTTTACTGCATGATAAAAGTGACAAAAGTCAGACAAGTAACAAAAAACAGCAAAAACAGCACAAAATATTACAAAACTGAGATGCAAAATGACAAAAAAATGAGACAAATGACACAAAGCAAAACAAAAAAGAGATGCAAAAGTTCTAAAGCGACAAAAAATGGACAAAGTGACAAAAATGAGAAAAGCGAGAAACAAAACGAGAAAAAGAACACAAGCGAGACAAACAGGAAACACAAAACAACAAATAGACAAAACAAAAAATAAGACAAAAACACAAGAGACAAACAGGAAACACAAAACAACAAATAGACAAAACAAAAAATAAGACAAAAACACAAGAGACAAACAGGAAACACAAAACAACAAATGGACAAATACAAAATGGCAAAAAACACAAGAGACAAAAAGGAAACAAAACAACAAAATCATGAGGCAAACGGCAAAAGTCAGAGAAAAACCAACAAAAACAAGACAAATATGACAAAAACAACAAAAGAACAATCTAATATTTTACTTTATGATTGAAACAACTCGTCATGGTGTCAAATATCTTCAGTTTATACTTTTGCTAATTTACAATCTGCAGTTAATGTCTTCTCTGGAATTTTTCCGCTTTGCAAAATCGGCCGTGTGTTTGACATCCCTACTGTAACTTTCTAAGCTGCATGTTTAAAGTGTAGCAGGCTGGATCACTTATAAAATACATTTTACATTTCAGTCATAAAATGTAAAAATTGGATGCTAGTGAGAAAAAATGACATCCAGGATTTGAAATTGATGAGTAAAACATATTTACTGCAAGTAATGTGTTCTCAAAAAGAGAAAAGTCTCAGAAAAATGAAGAAGAACCTCTGATTTAAGACATTTCTCAGGATGAAAGTTAATAAACGGAGTTACCTTTAATGCACTCATACTGCTGCCACTGCTACACACTTGTTAAAAAATACCAGACTTCTGGGCTTTTATTTCTGATAATGCACCAAAAAGGGAGATTTTTCCTTTTAAAACTTGAGGATGCATTCTTACCGTATCCACACTTTACATCTGGACTCTCATTCTGTGTCATCTTTAGTTTGACAGTAAAAAAAAGACACACACACATGCAGGCTGACTTTCACTTGCTTCTCAGGTACAGACAGGTGAAACACACACCAGCAAACACATCACCTGAGCCACCTCTGGTACACACTATTCCCTTCCACTCTGTTACCTTACCTTCACACAGCGTAACCTTTCTTAATAATTACCTCAGATAACACACACACACTGAGGGCTCGGATGGCGATTGCCTGGTGCAGGGATGACCTCACGGGCTCGTAGTCATCCGGCCTTTTACGGACAAGTGAGGAAATCCATGAACTATGAGCTAAAATGTAGTTTCTGAGACAATCTTTCACGTCTGCTAACGACTCCGGAAGCTCTGGCCCTCGCTGACAGTCACCTGCAGAGTTAAAACTACTGACACAAATTCAAAATGTCAAGGTGTCCCTTTTTAACAACTCTGGCACATTTATTGTGACGTGCCCACTAGGAAATGCAACTAATGCCATCAAGGTCTAATTATGAGGCAGCTCTGACTGCGCTGCGGGCGTCATCCATCATCCTCTGAGCTGATACTGTCTCTGCCCGTATGAACGCTGATAATCACGTTCTGTCTCAGGTGCTATTTGTCATCGTCTGGCTGGCTGGGCACGTACTAATCACCACTATTACACCACATCAGCACACCTAAGCAGCCCCTAACGGCCTCATTCTGGGTGGGATATTAGTAAAGCTTATTGTTTTCATACATTTACTGCCCCCCTACCCCTGGAATATAGATTTTTATGATGTTTTTGTTGTCAAATCAGATTTTTACCCTAAGTAAATGTAATATATTTCCATTTTTTTTTAAAGGGAATTGAATTCAACAGTTATATAGCCACATTAACACCTGATTAATAACAATAAATGCATATTATTTTGTTGTTGATTGACCTTTAGCCTCAAAGGATTTCATGTCTCTCAGTTTTAAAATCAATTTTAGAATTATATCTACGTATATAAAGCAAAGCAAGTTAGATTACGTCTCTGGCATGAAGATAAAATGGTTAAAAAAAGGAGTAAATTAATCCAATGTCATTTTAAATCACTTAAATTAAGTTCTGTTTTTTTATTTCTTGACAAAATAAACCTCAAAAGAGCTGTTCAGACAGGGAAAGTGCAGTGCAGAAACACCATAGTAACAGATTTAAAGATTAGAGTATCTTTGTTACTTCTGCAAACATGATTTACAGCAAATGTCAGAATAGCGAGAAGAGCTGATTTGTTTGTTTCTCCTTTTCCCTCGTTCCTCTGCTTGCACATCTCTTCCACTCCCTCCTTCTTTTCTCTCTGTTCTGTCTCCTCTTGCTCCTTCTCATCTTTTAACCTCTTCTTTTCTTCCGTGGCTTCCAGACGCCTCAGGCTGGTCCCTCGGTCCGACGGCTCCCAGCAGGAGATGTGCAGAATATGCTACATAATATGGCGCTATATTTACTGGATAATAGAGATAAAATGCAAAAACAACAACATGCTTGTATGAGAAGTTTCTAATCCTCAGCTCATCCTATTAGTCCTAATTATGTTGATTCACAGGAGGATTGTTCCTCATTTAAAGTGTAGTGAAAATGTCAAAATGGCAAACATTACATTTAGGGAAAAAAAACTTGCAAATGCCAGGTTTCACAATTCCAGTCTTTGTGGCAGAATGATTAGAGGTTTTAAGATGAAATACATGAGCCTGTGCTTCAGCTGAGTGTTTATGTGGACGTTCAGTAGATGCAGCCGACCACTAAATAAAACAGGAAAAACATGTATATGCCATCTATAGCAGCCAGTCTGGCTTTCATCTTTGTCATTGCTGTAACACAGACGATAGGAAACAGACATATGGAAAAGAAAGGAAAGGTTGCCTGATGTTTTTGCTGCATTCACTTCTGTTTAATGTGAAATTCATGAGTCAGAAGCAAAATATGTTCAGCCACAGTGTCCTATCAGGAAGAAAAGGAGCTAAACCTGCATGAAGTCTCATTGATTAAACGAAGATAATGTTTGATAAAACTGAACTAGCTGAAGGTTTATTTAAGCGCAAAACTTTACTCTGAATTCTTCCATCTAATCGCCATCAGTTTGCAAATAAGAACAATACATTTTCCATTCAGCATATTGCCGATAAGTTAGCAGCAGTATGTACTTCTGGATCAAAAATAGTCTCAGAATGAGTGTGTGTGTGGCTATACCATTTTTTGTTTAATATGTTTGTGCTCCTGCTCCGTACTTGTAAATTTCTGTTTACACCGCCAACATCAGGTGCAGTAAATGACTGGAATATAAAAGGAACGCGTGGAAGACGAACGCTCTGTGTGTTGATCTCATCTCGCCGGCCCCGAGCCCCGACTGCAAAGCGTTGTGAAGTAATAAAGCGGTGCGTAGTTTTCACAGAGAGCTAGTAATTATGGGAGCGCTGTGATGAGAAGGTTTTCTCTAGATAGACTAGATTGGCCATTCATTACCAGCCCTGCACACACACACACACACACACACACACACACACACACACACACACACACACACACACACACACACACACACACACACACACACACACACACACACACACACACACACACAGGCTGCAGAGAGACAATGGAGTGCAGGCTGATTCAATCTGGGCTTGTACTTACAGACAACAATGAGATAATCAAGTAGAGCATTACACTGCACAGCAAAGGGCTAGCTGTGTGTGTGTGTGTGTGTGTGTGTGTGTGTGTGTGTGTCTGCCTCAGAGCTGCGTATCTTAGGACTTTTTTATGCCATTCTGTTAACATTTCTGTCATGCTGTTTATTCCTGTCACTTTCTGTGTGCACAAATTGCAAGAAAAAAGTACAATTTTACCTTCAGCTTCACAGCAGATTAAACAAGAGAGAGGAGGAGAAACCAAAGAAGGAGGCAGGAAAAGGATGAGAGACCAGTCGCAGTAGGAAAATGGGAAAAGGAGACGGAAAAGGCCTGTAACTCAGGCCTGTGGTGTAACGTAAGAGCAGCAGAGACACCACCGGCTCCGTCTCTTCAGCCTTTTTACTTACCAGGACTCGGTTTCTTTCGGCTTCTCAGTTGATATGGGCTTGATTTCCAGCAATCCCCTCCGGCACCCACTGGGGAGCCTTTTCAGATTTTACGCTTGGATATATCTGTTTAACTCCCCGTTTAGCCCTCTGACAACACGACACACACACACAGAGCTGCCAGTAGAGGATGAGAGAGGGATGCTGCCCCTCAGTCCTCTGGGAGCTGGATAGAACACAATGCAATAAAAGAATGATAAGGCAGAGTACGGTGGATGTTTTTATCGTGGATGCTTGTTGAAATGTCTGGCTGGAGAGCAGAAAATGAGGAGAAAGACTCGCAAAAACAAACTTACTGTGTAAAATTAGAGAAATCTAACTTCTGGATAAAACTTTAATCGTACCAATCCAGTGATGATTTCTTCTGTTGTCTGTCTGGTGTGTTTTAATCACATTAAGCTCATTGTGTGTGTGTGTTGGGGGTGGTGTTACGCTGATGTGTCTGTGGATGGTTAACACAATGCCCCTGTGGGGGGGTGTAGCTACACGGAGAGAAGTGACTGCGAGCAGTAAAGACAGATGAAGAAATCGAGTTTATCCACACCCAGCTTCAGATGATTTCCAGATGTTTTAATGCAAACGGTAATGACAGCAAATGATGGAGAATGAGGAAGATGCAGAGACGATAAAAGTCTGTCCTGTGTGTGTTTTCTGCCTTTTTTTGCTTTTCCTCCTGGTGCTGTTAGTTTCTTTCTTTTTCTATGCACAATCGAGGCTCCAAATCTTTGGAACATTTATAAAAAAGAAAAAATCAAGACTTACATTTTCATTGGCTTTTCTTAGTTCTTAATTTTCCTGATTTTTAGTCAGGAAATTTTTTTATCTCAGACGTTCCTCTTATGCTTTGGTTTCCCGTTTTGCCTTGATGTAGTTTTTAATAGTTTTATTCCCTTTTTTTAGACCAATTACTTTTTGCACTTTTTGTTAGCGTCGTTTTTAAACATAAATACACTTTATTTGATCACGCTTAGCCCTAAATGACTCTAACAAGTTATGCACGAAGTTTTTGATTAATTCTTACATGATTTACAGCATTTCTTAATGAGTCAGTTAAATTTTAAGGGCACTTAAGTTATGCTGTGGCAGCAGTGATGTTTGTTTTTATTAGTTGTGTGCTTTTATAGATGGAAAGGAAGAGGATAGAAGTGAGCAGATAAATGCAGATGTATCTGTCAGATGTAATTGATCTGTAATGTCTCATTCCGCCGAAGCAGGCTTGACCGTCAGAACACGTCTATCGATCCTCCTTGTGTCTCTCTGGCTTCCCTCCCTGCTCCTGAACCTTTGACCAGCATCTCTGAAGGTCGGAGGTCGAGGCTGAGGGTCAGATCGGCGACACTGAGGAGTCACGAGACCCGCCCGGCTGTTTTTCTCCGTTTAAGCAGGTGGAAAGAATGTGATTGTGGTGTTAGATTGATTGGCGGTGCATGCTTGAGACCTGCAGAGAGGGTGTGTGTGTGTGTGTGTGTGTTGTCACAGCGACAACAATGCATTCCAATAGGTCTAATGTGAAAGCTGTCAATACTGCTGATCCAAACCACAACGCTTCATAGCAGGTTATTGCCCTTTGGCTGGTGTGTGTGTGCAGATTGTGTGGACTGTATGGATATGTTATATGCTGGTGTGTGTGCTCAGATGGTTGTGAATGTTTGTGTTAATTGACAGATGTCGACTCTTATCCTGCAGCCAGAGGGAAGTAAAGGAAGCGAGTATTGATTGGCTGAGTCGTGACTGACAACCGCCTCCTCTTACATTATTTTCATATCGCATGATTGCTCTTCTCCGTTTTGTCTTCTCCATTAAGGAGTTTTTTCTTTTACATCAGCAGTGAGAGTTCCTTTTGGTTTTGTTTCCTCTAAATGTGTTTAATATTGACGCCGTCAGAGGGAAATTGTCCACCTGTGAGAAGTATTAATCTCTCCAACGGCTCTCCGAAGACGGCTCCGATCGAGGCTAAACTTTTGCAAATGTAAATGGAGATAGATTGTAATTTTGTCCCAATCATGCATTCTGAGAGTCAGCTTATTTGTTTTTGTACACAGTTTAGCTTAGATGGGATTTTCTCCAGCTATTTATTTAATGTTTGTGTCATTACTTCGTCCCAGTCGTGTTTTTACCTTGATAAATTGTCCTTGTTGGTAAACGGTAATGGAAGATTTCATATTCACTGCTTGATTTAAAAAATCAGCTCTTTATATTACCGGGATATTACACAATTATTACTGGGCAATAGTACCCAAGTGGTTGTGTGTCTCTGTGTGGGTGTGTGCATGCGTCTCTGTGTGTGTGTGTTTGTGTGCTGGCATGCATGTTTAAACGTCTACAAGCATTTCTGTACTGTGTGTTGTGAAATTTGGTGGATTGAGTTCCTCTGACTGGAGAGTCCCAACGGCGTGTCTTCTCGCTACTGGAGATCACACACACACACACACACACACACACACACACACACACACACACACACACACACACACACACACACACACACACACACACACACACACACACACACACAAACAAATCCCTGTGGTGATTATCAGATCCCCTCAGATCCTCTCAAAGCCTCAGACTGAAGTGGAATTCACTTTGCTGTTTATTTACTGGCTATGGAAGGCCTGACAGCAGCCGTACATAGCCACCCTACACACACACACGCTCACACACACATAAAGACTCCCCGTGTACAAAACAATCTACAACATGCCATACTGTCATCTTGACATTTCCAGTTGCTTGGTTCTGTCACTTCCAGATCAGCCGTCCATTTGCATGACGGTGAGTCTGCTGGGACAAGCTGCACGAAATGCGTTGCCAGAGACGTTTGAGGGGTTTGAAGTCATTCTGAGCTGCAGATGAGTTAACTGCACTAAAATTTTTAATCAGATTAATCGTGGTGATCAATTAATCTGTGCTAACTCGTTAATTTTGACAGCCCTGATAAAGAGGACATATATTAGATGGACTGGCATTCAGGTTTGATCGCGGTAAGGCCACGTTGTTCTACAGTCCACTCATAGGTGTGTGTGTTTCTGCTTTTAAAGCTCTGATACCAAACAGCTGGATTCAGATTCTATTCCCTGTTCGTGTGTGTGGACGTGGTTTCCTGCTGGTGTCCATGTGTGTCTGAACAGGTCTCTAAGTGATCATATTTGTGCTCTGGATGTAGCTGAATGTAAACCAGGTCTGTCTGATTCCCCACAGCCGAGCAGGTATAGAGATATTATGGGATTTGTGCAGGTACGCCTCCCTCTCTGTCTGTCTGTGTGTGGATATTATGGAGATCAGAGGCAGCCTGGGAGCCTCTGAGGCTATTAGCTCATCTGTGTTGTATTGAGACGAGGGTATGTACACATCTGCTGATGACACCAGAGGATTGAGCAGTGTGTGTGTGTGTGTGTGTGTGTGTGTGTGTGTGTGCACTCGATCTGAGACACACCTACATTTTTTTCCTCCATGTCTGTGTTTCCATGTCTTCAAACTTGCTTCTCCGTGTACGGCTCCAATATTCTTCTAATTTGACAGCTATGTTCTTGCCGGTAAATTGCTCAGCTGTGGTAAAACAACTGATAAAAAATATACACACATAATACAGACGCTTTTTTTTTTTTTCCCTCTTTGAGGAGCAAGGTTGGATCTATCAGGGGAGTTATTGCTATCAAAATGTAAAACATTTCAATTTGTGGATCGTGAAATGAACAGCAAATATGTGAGGAGGAAATATTCCTCAAATCACTCCATCTGTGCCCAAGTTTGATGCTGCTCATTTTTCAGGCCTCCGTTGTGTTTTATCACATCAGTACATCCTTCGCCTGCGAGAATTAAGCAGGAAAATTGTCTTCTGACATTTCATTACATTCTCTGCCTTTATCAACAGATTGCTTCTGTTCAGGTGTCTGGCAGGTTAAATCAAGTGCTTTATTTGGAATGCATCTTAAAATGCATTTTCCCCAAATCTAGAGCCTTTTGATCAGCCTCTTTCTCCGCTGCATCAACGTGAGCTGCTTCTTTTTTTTGTCTGCTTCTCCCTCTCACTTTCTCTTTCCTTTCTTTCTCTGTCGACCTGGTGATTCTGGGTCAATTGATGAATACAAATGTCACCTAATGTCCCATCAGCTAAGCAAAAAAGTCTTAGAGAGGGTGGAATAAAACGGAGAGAATCCAGACTCTTCTTTTTTTCCGCTAACGTTAGCAGCTTTTAACCCACTTTGATTGATACGGCGTCAGAAGTTACTCGATTAAACAGCGTTTCACACTGCATAGATTCCTACTTAAAAGTCTCAAGACCTCTAAATTATTTATTGATGTCTATTCCAATCTACATCTGGCTAAGGAGGGCTGTGCTCCATGTGTGGGTGGAGGAGGGCGACTGGTGCTAACGCAGCGCCTAGAGGAACTTGTTTTCCATGTGCACTTGTTCACCTGCCCGTCTCCTCTAATGGGGCTCAGCAGGGAGGGATGAATAGGCCTGAAAGTGGCGACGCTGCAGTGAAATTGCATCGCGGCAGCTCAGCGTGCACGGGCCTCGCTTCTCACAAGTAAAATCCCACCGCTGTCTTTTCTTTTTCAACTCCTGCTTTCACCTGGAGGAGGAGGAGAAAAGCGAGGCACACATACAGCAATTCACCACTGAACAGAGCATCAAATGAGCAGAGGAAACACGTGCGCTCACATGCACGATCCAGTAAAATACTCAGCCCAGTAAGCGAGGAGATGTTGGCTAATATCCTTTGCAAGCAGCTCAAGAATCTTTTTAAAGTTCAGCGGCAAAACAAAGCAGTTTCTTATTCGCTTTCTCTCCTTCCCCGGAGTTCAGTCTGTCAGCGGATGGGGAAATATACGAGTCTGATTTAATACGAAGCTGTTTGGAGGCATTTAAGTCTCCCCGTGTCCCAGAGATGCAAAGTTCAATAGTAAAGTATTGGTGAGGAAGTGGGGGACTGATTGAAATTTTCTGAAATGGGTCTTTTTTCTTAAAGGCCCAAAACACAGCAGACACTGAGTGCTAACACAGCGTTTTACTTTGGTTCATGTTAAGAGAAGCTGCAGAACAGTAGCTGGAGAGTATTTTCTCCTCTCACTGCTGAATGTAATCTGTAGAAAACTAGGAAAGAATCTGCAAAACCTGAAGAGAAACATACACCATTGATTCCTGTGTCCCTATAAATACAGACTGTATTCATGCTGCTTATGTGGTAATTCATATTATTATCCCAACGGTAGTGTCTACAGATACGGACCCGTACCCGTAGCCTGTGGCCTACAGATACGGCACTTTCCATTTGCCAGACAGATACGGACCCGTACGTGAGTCTCGCGAGTCAAGAAGCTGCTAACCACTGCAAACTGTTGAAAGGTAAGCAAAGGTTAAGGTTTAGGGTCAGGTTTAGGGTCCGTACCTGTAGTACCGATGCTACAGGTCCGTACCGCTAGCGTCTACCGGGAGTCACGTGACCAGATCTCGCGTATCCGATTGACAAATGGAAAGTGCCGTATCCGTAGTCCACAGGCTACGGGTACGGGTCCGTACCTCTAGCAACAACCTATCCTAACAATGGCAATTTTCTTAATCAAGATATATTTTAGGATATTTTGCTGATGTTGTAAATGCACAACTGTGAAAAAAGATTCAAAAACTATTGAGACAGAATAGTATTATCCATAAAAGGTCAAAAATGACTATCAAAAACAAGGGCTGATGTACTAAAGGTTTAAAATAAAAGAATAGAATTACACTTCTGAGGGGTGTACTGACTTGTTTAATTCTACTTTGGGACACTGCTTTGGGTTTTCAGTTTAGGGGAGGTGGTTTGTTTTCAGGTTTACATGAGTTTAAAGTGGCTGCACTGCACCCTAAAAATGTGCATTTATTGTACATTAAGACCATTTAGAATTATTGAAATATTTGATGATTAAATTTGCACAGAAGTGTACCGATACGTGAAAGAAGCGATGAGTCCAATTACATCAAACTGTAAACTGATCTGTGATTGTACTTAGGTGTTTAGAGTAAATCCCTGTAAATGTCATGTCCCTATGAATTCATTCCTACAACTCATTCTGATCCACACACTCCTTCATGCCCGTACCTCCAGCGGCAGTGTGAAGCTGCATCTGAATGAATGATGGCAGGGATTGAAGCATCGCTGCAACCTTGAGGGCTGAAACATTGGACAGAGGTATCTGCTGGTTGGATGAAGTTAGAGGAAAAGTAGTGAGTTCATTTACTTTGTGTTGTACAGAGAGGAGTGAGGCGGGGGAGCTTTAGCTCTGCAGGCCGGCCCATGTTTCTCTCTCTCTGCTGTTTATTGAGGGCCTGTCTCAGGGGCCAGGTATTGATTTCTGCCTGGATGAGATGGGATAGCCCTGGAAGACTCGGTGACGGATGGATGAGGAGGAAAGAAAGGGATAAGTGGAGGAGTGTAGCTCTTGTCCCGATACAGACGCTGCTCGTCTAGAAATGTTAACTTTGCCTTGACCCCTCTTAGTGGATCCTTTACGGAAAAACAGACTCTGGATTTTAGAGCTGTTTGATTCTCTGCTTAGCGACGAGACAACAGGGATGTTAATTTTGAATTGTCTTTCTTCCACTGGGAACTAACTGTTAACTGTTGGCTGAATTAGCTGCTGCTACCAGGGAGGAAGTGTCCGCTCCTGACTCGATGCCTTCAGCACAAACACGTCCAGCAGATCCTCTCGGGGTTAAATAACAAACTCGACCCTCAAATAGACTTGTCTTTAGCAATTACTGATTGATAATTTGCCACACTTGGCTGTTTTGTTGGCGTTATCTCCTCTGCTCCTGTTTCAGATGCACGGCGTGTGAAACCCCGTCAAACTCCGACTCCGTATTTTATTCCAGCTGGACACAAATCCTGCTGCTTTCTGGGCTCTCTATCACAGACACACAGTCCTGACTCTATCAAGGTTGTATAGTTGATTGTTCTCTGTTTAAGTGCCTAGTGAAAATCACAAAGAAAACACACAAACTTATACAAACGCACACACGCCTCGCAGGCCCTCTGTCAACTTAACGGCTGCCGATCAATGGCAGGAGGTCAGCCGGTGATGGAGAAGCTGCATGTGTGTCGGCCTCTGTGTTCATTTGTGAGTGTTTATTTGTGTGTGTGTGTGTCTGTGTGTGATAGACAGCAGGGCTTAGGACCGCCGAGTGATCGGGGGAGGCGGGGGTGTGTGAAAAAAGTGTCCAAGATTCATTTTTTCTCATCTGCTACAGAGGGAGCGGAGGGGAGGCCGCCGTGTTATTTTTCTTGGCTTTAGCCCTCACAGCTCTAAGTGGGTATTGATCAGGTGCCTTAATGCAAACCTGTCAAATTAATTTTGCAGGGAGAGAAGGCTGTGACTGCTGCAAGATTGCTTCACCATTGAAGGGGTTGGAGGGGGTTTGGATGGATAGAAGGATGGATGGATGAAGGGAGCCTATGAATTTTTATCATCTAAATAGGAAGCTTGTAGTCCAGTTTCTTTTTTTTCCTTCTCCATTCCTCTTTTTTCACTCTTCCCCCCCCCAGGTATTTACTTCTTCATTCCCTTTTTTCTCTTTTCAGTTTTTCAGTAGATGCTTTATGTTTCTGCAGTCAAAAGAAAGTTGGAGTCAAATGAGGGAAAAGTAAATTGTTGATTTTTTTTTTTTTTTGGTTTGTTTTGTTTGTTTGGATTTCATGTAAAACCTTGTTCTGGTTTATTTCCTGTGTTTACTGGGATACTACTCTGGTCAGCATGTAAGTTACTGATGATTATGAGGACAAACGGGGGGGTAATTCCCATTTATTGCATAACTGTATCCTATAAAGCCTTATATTTCTGTACACAAAAAAAGACAAATGTTTGTTGTGATTTCCCTGCAGGTGACACCTTTTTAAAGAAAATAAAAAATCATGAGGTGAAAGGGGAAAAATGGACAAGAAATAGTTCCAGTACACAGTAGTGTTCCAAAATGGGTGTTCTGCTCTTTGTTGTAGTTTAGATTTTTTTTTTACTTTATGGCTGTTTAATTACATTTTATTCTGTGGCATTCAACAGTTATTTATGCACTAGTGATAAAGTGAACAATGCACTTGTGAAGTAACAACAAAATATCCAACAATGGGTTTAAATTCTAGCTGTGTTCTCTTAAACATTCTATTTTAATCAATATTATTGTGTTTTCGTGAGGTTTTTGCGATCTTGACACCTCAAAAAGTCAAAGTACCTTCCGTTAAATTCACGTTTAAGACCTCAGAACCAACAGGAGGCTGTAGTGATGCACACACACATCTTATTAGCACTGGATTTCTTTCTTTTACTGAAAGCATTTGGGATTTCCCCCCCTCATAGTAACACTCCCGTGGTTTAGTTTTGCTGTGAGGTCTCATCTTTTACCTCTACATCGGATCAGGCTAATCTCTGGCCTGCTCCTTTAACCCATCAGTTAGTTAACTGTCGCTCAGAGTCTTTTTGTACCAAGGGGAAGTTAAAAACAACAAAAAAACAGCCATAAGTAACTTTTACGATGAGGGATTTAAGGGATAGAGCGACTGCACTGTATTTTCTCTCACTTGAACTTTTTTTTCTCTGTAAGTTTATCCAGCAGCTGTTAGTAGTCTGCAGCATCTTTCCATCTCAGCTTTAAGTGTGCTTTATGACCCACATGGTACAAAATGAAGACACACGCTCTCTTATTCTCACCAAAAACACAAAGACACACAAAAAAAATCTCTTTGTGTCTTGTGAATGTAAAGGCACAGCAGCTTGTCTACATGCAAGAACACAAAAACAGGACACGCTAGTGACTCGGACACACATGATAACGCATCTGTGGTCTGACTGCGTTGATACAAGCAACCACGCAGGAGCTCTGCCGTGAACAAATCATAGTAATAATAGTAATAACTTTCTCCCTGGAAACAGAGCAGTGTGACAGAGTTATAGCGCTAAGTATCACGGTGATTCAGAAAGAGCTTTACAGTGGAGATTTTAAAATATTTCATATTCTAGATGACATTTTAACTGTTTTTTAAATTCACGTCGATGTCTGCGCATGTGAGGCTGTTAAGAGCAACACTCCACGTCCCTCCCCAGTCTTTTAATCATCCATCCGACCCACAGTCTGAGGCTTAAACGTTGCTTCAGACGTACGGCGGCGCTATAAAGTGATGTTTAAAATGTCTGCAGTCAGCAGCAGTGCATGTGTTTGTGGATGCTGCAGATTTGTGTATTTAAGTTGGTAGTTTTGGTTTGAATATTGAGCAGTTAAATGAGTCCTGCTTGTTTTAAATGTTTTGCTCAAATAGGAGTGAGGTTTGTTGAGCCCAAAGTCAGAGTTTATAAGACTGCAGTGATGGCTTATCTTTGCTAGTTAACCTGTAGCTAACTGCTAAAGATAAGGCTCCGTTATGAGGTTAGGATTTAAATTGACCATAAGTACTACCATCCACTAACCAATTCTTTTCTTGATGATATTCTCTGAGCTGTAAATTCTCATCTGATGGAATATGTGCCACATCTTTTATCCTTTCAGGCTGAGTGTTGGTAATATGTAGCACAAGCTGTATGTGTCGCGTTGTCATGGGAACTGGCAATGAGTTGGTGATGCCAAAAATGTAGAAATATGTTTTTATGCCTGCTGATAATTTGCTGCCAAGTTTATTTTCCACTGCTGGATGCTGTAGCTCACTGAGAATTAAGAACACTGATGAGAAAACTCATGATTTTATTTGGGCAAAAATTTAAGGAATCTTCACATATCCTTCATTATGGGATGGTGTTGGACCTTAATGTGTTTTTCTTTAGTCTCATGTTTAAATGTATGAAGTTTAAGAGCTCTAATGTGCAGCTGTTTTGTTCAGCAGCTGCATTGAGAGTGCAGTGTGAGATATTAACTTTTATACTTAGCACTTATCTGCTAGCATTCCTCGCTCGCCTTATTTGCAGTAACAGTGCTTTTTACTGTGATGCATTTTTTATATTCTGCACAGCTGTCCATTTGAACAACCTGTTCCTCTCGACTGAAGTAGGCAGCATGTGATTGGTCCGTTTTGTGCAGAAGAATAGTCAAATAACACCGACTTTAATGGAACGGCACTGAAGGAAACTTAAGTTAGCAAAGAAACAACCACCGCTGGGATAGCATCACCCCTGATTGTGGTTTTTGGGTTTTGTCATGCTAGCTAACACTAAGAGGGCCTCGCTATGTGATGTTTGCTTCATGTTGACACAAGATGCAAATTAGTCTGCCACATTAGCAATCAATAGCTGCATTTGAAATGAAAGAATTATCAGAATTATCTTTTTTTTTTAAATCCATCGAGTTACCTCAATTATAATTACGACACAAAACAATGACTTCATCTCAAAGCTGCTCCAACAAAATGTTCCAATTTCAAAGTATTAGTACACACATTATTACATCACTGGCTAGTAAGTTATTTACACTCCTAATGTGACATAAAGTCAGCTAGATATTTATCTTACTAAAACAAGGCCACTCATTTTTGCACATCTTCAGATGGGACAAAGCAGATCTGAGTGGTGCGTTTTCATTTTTCCATGTCCGTGTCGGCCTAAGATACAGGACAAGTCGGATGTTTGAATACCTAGTTTAGGATGTTGTGTTCTTTCTTGTTCTTGGCATGTTTTCCTCTCTGTGTCTGTCTCGTTAAAACCCTGCTGGCCATGTGTAAACATCTGCAGAAGCAAAACTTATTCAATTCACATCAGTGTGCCAAAGTGATTCTTGATTTAAGCTCCCCAAATAGAAAGCTCATTTCAAGATAGATTTCCCATGCAGAGCAGGATTTGCATATTTCCCCAAAACCTTTCTCTTTCTGCTTTTTTTCCCCTCCTCTCTCTGGGGCTCACACAAACACCGCCTTCATTTGAATGGTAACTCAAATTGTCTCACTAGCTAGCTAGCTGCTGCGCCACTCGAGATGCAAATGCGTCGGGTAGACGTGTGTGTGTGGAATGTGTTTCTGCGAGCTGAAGATTGGCTGGCTTGTCTCAACAGAGGTTCCATTACCTCTCAGTGGCTTTCATCTGCTCATCGAGTAAAAAGTCCTCGCATCTGAGGCTGAATGAGACACAGTCCAAAACTAAGAATACAGACGGACGTGGAGCCGAGAGAGTGAGCGTACGACGGGAATCCAAATAGATTTGATCACAAATACAATAGCAGCCTCAAAGTGGATGTTTTTCTATTCCTCATCTTGCTGGGGAAACTTCCCTGTTGTCCATAAATAAACACTATTTCTGTCTCAGTCATTATTTTATATGCAATATTTGGCTGTTGCAGTTTGTGTTATTAATTTTGAAGGCCTCTGCTTGACTCCTCTCAAACATATCATGGTGAGATTAAGTGTTAATGAAGAAAAAGTGGTTAAAAAGCAAACATATATTTGTCATTTGTCTCATGTTTTGTCGTTTTATTTCTCGTTTTTGTCATATATTTCCTTTTTGTCTGGCTTGTGTTGTCTACTTTTTGTCATTTTGTTTCTTGCTTTTGTCATTCTCTGTCTGGTTTGTGTCATTTGTTCATTTTTTTGTTGCTTTGTAGCTTTTTTTGTCGAATTTTTGGTCATTTTGTGTCTTGTTTTTGTCATTCTTTGTTTTGCTTTATTTGTTGTTTTGAGCATCGTTTTTGTCGTTTTGTGTTTTTTGTCTCGCTAATGTTGTTTGTCCATTTCTTTGTCGCTTTGTAATTTTTGGTCTAATTGTTTGTCTGTTTTGATTCATGTTGCGTGTCTCATATTTTGTTTTTTTTTCTTGTTTTTGTCGTTTTGTGTCTCGTTTTTGTGATATTTTGTCTTGCTTTTGGTGGGATATTTTTTTGTCTTTTTTAAACATCGGTATCAGTCTGATGAGCAAAATTAGCCGATGTGAAAAACCGATGATTTTCTTAAACATTAGTGCCTTCATCTCTCTCTCTTTTTCAACTACGCTAAGTTTGCTTGAGTTGTGAAGGTGTGAGTCGAGTCACGAACTACAGGGTTGTGGAAAGACTGTTTTAGATCTAAACAAGAAGAAATGTCTGCAGACTAGGAGTACTGTAGTTTATGTAAAGAAGATGCATGAATTGCAATATGCAGTACTTGCAAATATGACGTTATGAGAGGAGGATGCCAAATCATTTCATACAACCAATTTAATTCCCCATTTTAAAAACAAGCACCTGGGTGTGAAATAGTAAGGGGTACAGCAGCTAAGGACACAACAAACTAACAGAGATGATTGCTCTCCACAACCGGCCGTTTACAGTAGTGGAGAACTGGGAGCAAAATTGTTTCAGTGTTTGGGACAATAGCTTGAGAATATCTGGCCGAGGTAACTTGAGAAATGTGCACAGACTGTAACACAAAATGTGCACATCCCTTTGTCAAAATATAGTCAGGACATATTCCATTTACATTTGAAATTGCTGCTTTTTCACAGATGTTTTGACTTAAATGGCCCTGGACTTGATGTTAAATATGTTTAAATATGTTTTACTTTTGTTACATAATAAAGAAGAGTGTTTGGTCTAATTTGGTATGGGCTTCTTTTGAATAGTTTTCATATTGTCTCCGTGCTTATTTATACTCATTTTTTGATGTGAACAAAATATGAATATCGACATTGATAATATTGGTTTTTGGCGATATCAGAAATGTTAATATCTGATATCGGTATCAGCCTGAAATTTTAATATCCTGCATCACTAAAAAAATATACTAAAGTACAAAATGCACAATGAAGTGTAAAATATACGATGGGTCATAATGTACTAAAGTGAAAGATGCACCATAAACTATCAAATGCACAAATATGTAAATAGTAAAGAAGAAACTAAAATGTCCTGTAAAAGCAGTGTAGCAGCAGCTTAAAAATGAGCCACATTCAACAGTGTAGATGACTTAGAACTTTAAAAAACAACCTTAAATTGTGTTCTCTAACTATAGATGCAGCACAGTTGGTACCTAATGACGATCCTGTGAGGATGCAGAAAGAAACGGGATGAGCAGCACATCAGTCAGCTGACTTAATTGTTTTCTCCAAAGCGACAGCGCACCGAAACTTTATGCTTGATCAGAGAATGAAGTAATGTCCTAAAAGTAACTGAGATATTTGTTCCCACAGTTAAGAATGATATTTCTTGGAGGAAATGAAGGCGTGTGAGCAGACAGGAGGCAGCTGCAGACTGTCACAGAGCAGGAAACCCAGACAGGACTGATTGTGTTTAGTTATGACTGACACACACACACACACACACACACACACACACACACACACACACACACACACACACACACACACACACACACACACACACACACACACACACACACACACACACACACAGAAAGAAACACTGATGGAAGTCTAGAAGTTTTCTGCATATTGTTCTTAAACCAACTCGGTATCAGTTGGTTTTGGAAAAGGAAATGTGTGCCGGATATTTGAGAGGAGCATCTGTGGGTCTCTTATTAGCGCTGCTAGTTCCTGATTGTTGTGTGCTTGTGTTTGTGTGTGCAGAGCTTATGTCTAAAACTGAAACTTTATGGAAACTTAATTTTAAAAAGTAATAGAGCAGAGATATTAATGAAACACGACAAGTAAGAAATGAAAAGAGAACAAACATGAAGAGTTGAGACAAAAACTTTTAACAGCTCTTCTCAGAACTAATAACTGGATCAAATCTGGATCTTAATAAGACAAATAACCTGTATATTTAGCAATATTAATATTCCACTATGACGCTAATGTGATGCTTTGTGAATCGGATAATGTACAAGACATGTTATGTTGTACAAAGTACTATTAGCACTACAAAGAGCTGAATCTTACCATAGAATATAGATAATTTCCTGCTTTATTCATATTTTTGGAGAGTATAGAGCTCTCTTGCAGAAATAAGATTCTTAGTGGACACAGTATAAGTAAAATCAAAAACACCTAAAAAGTTTCTTGTGGCTTAAAGCTTTCCTAGCCTTCTTCAAGCATGAGCAACATTTTGCCCTTTTGTTGCATATTTGTCCGTTGTAAACTGTCTTTTAAATGCTAAATGCTTTGAAATAATCCCTAAAAAGATGGGACAGAAGACAGGAGGTAAAGCCGTGGCGCTTGGGGGCGGCGTGATGAAGGGAACGAGGATGAAAATGAATAAAGTGGTGTGTGTGTAAGTGTGGGTGTCTGTCTGCTGTCAGTCCTGGTATCCATCAAACGCTGCATCCCATTCACAACAACACGACGGAGACGTAAAGCAATCTGCCACACCAAAAGCATTTAATTTTGAAATGGCTGCCCAATGAATCTCCATTCAGATGAACAGGGAGCGACGCACACGCATATGCACACAAATGATTCTGCATGCATATGTACTGAAATGTGCACGGCCCCCCATCTATTACCTCAACCTCCACAGCCTCGGGGGAAAAGGGGAAATGTCTTTTTTAAGGATTGAATACAGCGGGATGAGCTTCGCCACTTTAACCTTACATATGCAAAATCCGGTGCTGTGTGTTCATGCAGAGAGACACAAAACGGGAGCAACAATCAAAAATGTCGCGTCCCTGCCAGCGAGACAGACGGCAACAAAACGGTCTCTGTCATAGTGGCTAAAAGTTTCAGCACCAACATTAATAGATAAAATAAGATATAAGATGAAAATGTTACTCTTTATGTCATTATTGTTCATATTTTCTTTTAATTTGGACAATTTTTAAGTCACTTGTAATATCAAAACCTATCAAGGGAAAGCAGAAATTTCTTATTATATATGGAGAAACATATATAACGTGTTCGTTTTTGGATGTAAAGTGGCACAAACACAATTTGAGGAAGCTGACAAGTTAGTGGTCCTTAGAGACACTTTGGTTCATACTGCAGATTGTGCTCAGTCTCACAAAATCACGTTTTAGCGTATTTGTTAAAATAATAAAATTACGATAGTTTTACGTTGAAACAGGAAGTGCTTGCTCATCCGTAATGCGGAGGAGCAGCACTTCCTGTTAATATTCAACGTAAAAGCATCTTAATGTTTTTTTTATGTCAAAAATATGACTACGAAGCGATTTTGGTCGACT
This sequence comes from Acanthochromis polyacanthus, assembly GCF_021347895.1. Taxonomy (NCBI): domain Eukaryota; kingdom Metazoa; phylum Chordata; class Actinopteri; family Pomacentridae; genus Acanthochromis; species Acanthochromis polyacanthus. Next base: position 1,744,155 of record NC_067130.1, on the reverse strand, counting down.
CAGAAGCATCTCTGCTGTAAACTAAGTCATATTTAACGACAGCTAGCTCCTCCACTTGCTCAAATTGCATTTGGTGTAGTCTCAGTCCCGTCCAAACAGGAAATGTGGCGGCAGTGTTAGCGAGCTCGCAGCTAATCAGAAGCTAGTGACAAGCTAACTCCAGCGCTACAAGCAGCGTCTCTTTAAAAGGTGCTGACCACGATATCAGGCTGAAACGTTAGACCTCAGACGAGAACGGAACATCAGCTCTGTGTCTTGGAGAGGATTTATTTTAGAAGCTACGTGTGTTGCGGTATTAGTCCGTGTCATAGCAAACCCTCGTTAGCACTTCCGCTAGCTCAGCTAATACTTCCAGAGTCAAGGTTTTATTTATTTATTTATTTTTTTTATAAAATATTGACTTGCATACACACCCATTTCTTATCATGAGCAAAAACTGTTAAATTCTATTTGTCCCCATAATGTAAGCTACATTATTGTCATTATTGTTAAGAAAACTCTTAAACTCTGCTACAGAAATGTGGATTTCAGATTCAGGAGACATTTGACAAAGAAGACGGCAAAATTTACAAGACACAAACTTACAAGATAAAATAGCTTTCAACTATTTATGTAAGTTTGTAACACAAAGGTAGAGTACTCTGAGGATATTAAGATGTTTTCATGTTAAAGTACAAGGCATTACATTTCTTTTCTCTAGAGATGTATGCATAGTATGCTGACAAACGGAAAGATATGCTTTAAAATATGAAAGCAAAAACACAAACAAAATGCGATCCACAGTAAAAATGTTTGACATTTACACAGAGTTTCTATTGGAAGGATTACAGCTGCCAGGACTGTAGAAACCTCAGAATATCTGCCTTTACTGGATAGCCTAAGCAGTTCTGATAAATAAATATTGGAAAAAATGATCAGAAAGGTGCTGTGTATTATGATCATTTTAAAAAATGTTTAGGACTGTTGCAGCTGCTGCATTGCATGCATAGATTTTTCTGTATCTTAAGACAAGATGCCTCATTTTTTAGATGTTCCTTAAAGTTTTTTCATCATCTAATTACTTAATGTTATATCAGCGTGGTTCTACAGCATGTTAGCTCCTAGGACACATTTCCAATCAGAGTTCAGATTCTGAAATGGGGAGAAAGCTCATTATCAGATGGAAATAGCGCCACAAACACACACACTCAGAACCACACAGGTGCACAGAACTCCGAAGATGAAATACAGTCCTGCATAATTGAATTCGCAGCACGCTCTCGTGTTGTACTTTTGAAAACACCACTATTGCCTGAAAACTGTTGTTACCGCTAGCCAGATGATGTTAGCTTTTAGCTGCATTGTGCTTCAGACAATGAGGCCACTAGTGCTGCTAGCATCAGGTGTGTGTGCCTGATAGCCAATACTGGGATCAAAAGAAGGACTTCAGTGTGTCTTAATTGAATTGAGAAGCGTCCACGACAGGATACTGAATCTGTGTGTGTGTGTGTGCGTGCCTGTGCCATAATTTGTGTGCTAGGTGTTTGGTGGGAGGGTTGGAGTGTGCATAAATGCGTGCATGTGTCTGCCGGTTAATTGAATTGGGTGTGCTCAGAGTGTAAGAGGTGTGTGGAATGGAGAGCCTTCTTCTGACACACCTGTGGCAGCGAGCAGGCGGCTGATTGTGTGTACAGGTGCTGGAGTGTGTTTGATGTGGAGTATGCAAACTTCACAAGAATCAGCGACACTCACAGCAGCACACGCTTTATCACAGAAACACAAGAAGAAGGTGAGGGAGCACATTCAGTCTTTTTCCTGAGATAAACAACCACACAACAGTAAAAACCTGGACAGTAGAGGTGGGAACCTGGATGTCTGCATGAGAGAAATAAATGAATAATAACGGCGAGATGGTCAGAGAGGCCTCTAGACTGTCTGATACTTGTTTTGTTTAGCTTTCTACGTATTAAATTAGTCATCTCTACCTCGAGTAAGACATCCAGCAGCTCTGAAATTGTTTGCTGGTTTCTGCTTTTGCTCCTTTCTTCCGCTGTTTTTCAATCCTGACATGAATGAAAGAATTTGCACAATACACTATAAAAAATGTTTGTAATTTTACGGTGAAAAACTGTCAAACGGTGACGGTAAAAATCTGTGAACTCTAAAACAGTCTGATGCAGTTTATATAACACTGAATCACTGTAGACAAGTTAATCAGGAGAAAAATGTGCTTTTTAGATTTCTTTTCATTTCGTGACTCCTGCTCAGTTTTTAATCCAAAAACACGTAGAACAATACTGTAATTTTTGCATTTAATTCTCAAAAAGAATCCATTTTTTCCCAGTTAAATATACACATTGTACTGATTATGGAAACATGCTGCAATATTTAAAACAAGTAACGTGACAATTTCTGTATTTATTACATGTAAAAAAATACAGGTTGTTACTTCTGTGTTACTAACAGACATATGCTTTAATATTTATGACAGCTTTAACTGCAATTTTTGCAAAAAAAAAATACACATATTAAATGTTAAACACACTAACTGTTGTGCTGCTGATGAAAAAATGCTGTAATATTTATAATAAGTTATGCAAACTTTATTGATATTTTCATGCAAATTTTCGAATTTGTAAAGGTTAAAACTTTTTTTACAGTAAAATATTGAATGAAGCATGTTTTTAATCCTAAAATCAACAATATCAACACGTTTCAAATGTAGAAAATGTTTTACCGTGATTTTATGGCAGCATTCTGGCGACCACAGCTGCTGGAATTTCCTCGTAAAAACTAATTTATTTATTTTTTTAACAGAGTATGAATGATTTGACTGATTCCGCTGCTTGGTGTTAGCGTCTCTACAACCATCCATTCTGTGGTGTTAAATGATTCCCAAATCTTGCCGCAAGCATTTTTTAAACTGGATTTAGCCTGTCATACATCTTCTTTCTGTTCTTCAGCATCCATGCATCGCTTCTCTGCTGCACCAAATTTTTATTTTTCTTAAACTGTGCATTTCTAAAAGAACCCAAAGAGGGAGTGTTTGATTTGGCCTGAGCAGGATTTTATGGGGTGTTTTGAGTCCACTAAGAAGGGCTGCTAACTGTGCAGCGTCCCAAATCTAGAGGACTTTGAACATTCATACGTACGAAGCAGGGGGAAGAACATGAAACAAAAGGCTATTAAAAGAGCGAGAGATGAGGGCTGAGAGTCACGCCAGTTTCCCTCTGTCCATCTATCCCTCAATCCATCTCTCTCAATTAGGAAATGAAAACTGCGATCGTCTTAAGAGGCAGGAGATTACTCTCTGACCCTGATGTGCATCATAGGGTAATTCACAATGAAACACCCAACTTTTTTGACTTTTACTATAATTAAGAAAATCCAATTCACTTATGACTTTTAAACCATCTTATCGATCTTCAGCTTTGTGCAGTTCTCTACTTTTGAAAGAGAAAAAAAAAGCTCATATAAGTTCTACAACTAAGACAAAGTCCCAGAGTGTATTAATGTTAAAAGCTTTGTAGACGTTAGAGAGTGAATTAATGGTGTAGCGCTGAGCGTCCGGGAATCAAAGTGAAGCTTTGTTGTTCATCTGCTTCTCTAAGCCACGAATGGAAAATGTACACTGTAAAAAAAAAAAATTACAGTAAAATTCTGGCAGCTGTGTTCGCCAGAACGCTGCAGTAAAATTACTGTAAAACATTTTCTACATTTACGGAAAAGAAATCTGTTGATTTTAGGAGTAAAATATGTACTTCGCTCCACATTTTACTGTAAAAAAAAAGTTTTAACCTCTAAAAATCTTAAAATTTACATGCATGTTACAGCATTTTCCATTTATAAGCACAACATTTAGTGTATTTAACATGAAATATGTGTATTTTTAGCAAAAACTGCAGTTAAAGCTGTCATAAATATTAAGGTGAAAGTCTGTTAACTTAAAACTACATCAATTTGACCGATAAACTGTATTTTTACATGAAATAAATGCAGAAATTGTTACTTGTTATAAATATTGCAGCTACTTTCCATTATCAGTGCAACAACATGTACATTTAACTGTGAAAAACTGGATCCTTTTTGAGAATTAAATGCAAAAATTACAGGATTGCTATAAATATGATGCCATTTTTCTATTAAAATCTGAACAGGAGCCGGGAGATTTATTTATTTACGGTGATTTGGTGTTAAATAAACTGCATCAAACTGTTTCAGAGTTTACAGATTTTGACGTCAGTTTTTGACCGTAAAACGTTCAAACATTTTTACAGTGGAAGTTGTGTGTCTCTTGCACGTACCAGTTTTGAAAAATTACAACTTTGTGGTTCCTGTTTCTGAAATCTGAGCACCATTTATTACTGATTTTATTTTTTAATGGATGATTCTCTGCACAGATTTCCTCCTGCTTCTCCTTCACGACAGACGATCGATTATTCGGCTGTCAGCTGCACTAAGAAAGGGGAAGCAAACTTTTTGAATTAATAAATGAAAATAAAAGCAGTGTTTGTGTAGGAAGAGGTCTGGTGCTCCGTATGTTTCATTTGCCCCCCTATGGAGCGTAGCGCCCCTCCATCACCCATCATCTCCTCCACACGCTCGGTGCACACATGTTCACACTTCTACACTTGTGAGGACCCAAAATGACGTTCAGTTTGATTCTGGTCGATCTGTTCACAGCTTCCTGCAACCTTCTAGGTGTTTCCACTGGTCTAGTGACAGATATTTGTCAGTCTGTCTTCATAGCTGTGCTTCAGTGAGATCTTGTTAACAGTTAACTGTAAACAGAATAATCCAGGTTTTTATAAAAGGCACTAAGCTGCAGGGATGTTTTTGTTTTGTTTTTTCACTGATTTCTCCTGTTTTATTCCAGGGACTTCAGTCAATGTGTTTTGGTTTCACATATAGGTTATATAGCTTGTTTCTTTGGCTTTTGTTCCCCCTGAAGTACAGAGTTTTCACCACCTTACCACCTCGTAAAGGTGAAATGTTTAAGTTTTTACCGGGAAATTCAACGTTCAGTGTTTGTAAATGAAGGTTTATGTTGCAGTCAGACACCCTGAGAGTCCAAACTGTATAAGCTTTCCAAATAAGCAAACATTTTTCAACAAATGGCCTTACATCCAGCTCATCTTTTACCTTCTTCATACAAAGGTGGAAGAAGTGCATTAAAGATAAAAGACACTGAATTAAGAAATAATGGAAGAACAATCGTTCCATCGTGATGTTTTGTGGTGAGGCTGAGAGCTTTTTGAAGGACATTCATATGTTAGAAGACTTCACTTAACCCACCTGTTGTCCTCATTTATGGGCACCAAAAAATATTGTTTCCTTGTCTGAAAAAAATTAAAAAGTCCAGCAACAAAATTCCCCAATTTTCTGAAAATTTGCAAAACCTTCAGAAAGAAAATTTGAATAATTCCTTAAAAGTTTCCCTTAAAAGCTATATTTTAAAAAATCCCAAAATTTGGCAAGAAAATTCTTGTAAATATTTTCAAAAATGAGTATAAATCTTCCAAAAACTCCTAAAAATATATTTGTGAATGTTCTTAAAGAAACATTTTTTTAACATTTCTATTTTTTTTCAACCAAAAAATGTCCAAAAAATTCCCCAAAATGTTGAAAATGTGGACATCAGAATTTTCACTGTGAAAACATATTTTGTCCACATTTTCAAACAATAAATTTGCAAAAGCTTCAAGAAGAAAATTCCAATAATTCTTTAAAAGTTTCCCTTTAAAAAATCCCGAAATTTGGCAAGAAAATTCTTGTAAATATTTTCAAAAATGAGTATAAATCTTCCAAAAACTCCTAAAAATATCTTTGTGAATATTCTTAAAGAAACATTTTTTTTAAACATTTCTATTTTTTTTCAACCAAAAAATGTCTAAAAAATGTCCAAAAAATTCCTAAAAATGTTGAAAATGTGGACATCACAATTTTCACTGTGGAAACATATTTTGTCCACATTTTCAAACATTAAATTTGCAAAAGGTTCAAGAAGAAAATTCCAATAATTCTTTAAAAGTTTCTCTTAAAAGTTTTATTTAAAAAAAAAATACCACAAATTTGGCAAGAAAATTCTTGTAAATATTTTCAAAAAATGCGTAGAACTCGTCCAAAAAAAATCCTAAAAATATCTAAAGTGATTACATATACAGCAGTGAAACTTATATTTTCTTTAAGAACATTCACATAAAAATCAACTAAAATCCAGCCATTTCTTTTGTGAATGTTCTTAAGAAACATTTTTTTTAACGTTTCAAATGATGTTCAAAAATTTCTCCAAAGTGTTGAAAATGTGGTCATCAGAAGTTAAACTGCTGAAATATATATTTTCCCCACATTTTCAAACTGTAAACCGGGTCAGTTTGACCCGCAGGACGACATGAGGGTTTAAAGGCCTCAGTTTCACTCTGTAGTCTGAGAGGAGATGAGACGAAAAGCATTGGTTGAAATGTTAGAATTATATTAGCAAAGACATTCAAAGAGGAACGAGAAAGAGACGAACTGGAGAAAATGAGAACCCGTGTGTCTGTGTGTGTGTGTGTGTGTGTGTGTGTGTGTAGATGAGAGGTAGTCAGAAGTGGTTAGAGGAACAGTGGCCTCCTCATCACCCAGAGGGTGAAAAAGCCAATGATAGCCTTTCTGCTGCTGCTTAGCTGATAACACATAGTAGCACCACCTAATGTCCCCTCTCCTCTCCTCTCCTCTCCTCTCCTCTCCTCTCCTCTCCTCTCCTCTCCTCTCCTCTCCTCTCACACTTCCTCGCTCACCATCTCACTTTACTATCAACACTCGCTCGCCTGCCTTCCCTCCACGTATCCGTCTCGCTCTCCATTTATTTCCCCCGGCCCTCTCTCCGTCTCTCTGCTGCTCTTGTCTGCAGGAATGAATCAGACATAAGAGGCCAAACAAGATTTTCAACCCATTGCTTTTGATTAAGTGACTTAACACAGAGGTCTGCGGCCCGGCAATATCACTAATGGTCCGGAGAAAGAGAGATAGTGTGTTTGGGGGAGACGGAGAGAGGCGGAGGAGTAGGGCAGAGAGAGGAAGACAGACGTGGGCTAAATCTCCCACAAGTAGTACCATCATCCCCGGCTAAAGGAGAAAGTGATTATGAACTTAAAAGGAGCTTTGCGCTCGTAGCTTTCTCCGCAGCAAGTTTAGTTGGAGAATTACGATTAAGCCGGATTTAGATTCACGCAAATGCCTTTTTACACAGAGCAGGCAGGAAAGGAGAATAGGAGCCACACAGAACAGAATACTGTCCAACAGAGGCCTCATTTCCATTCATAATCATCGGGAAGTTTGCTTCAGAAAACAGACAGGTTGTTTCCAATCAACTCTCCACACATGAAAAATAATATCACTTTTATTTCTGCACTTCACAGAAACAGATGATCACTTCAATATCCACCCTGTTTGGGGTTTTAAAAGCAGATAGTTAATTCTACAAATGTTGCTTTTATGGAAATGCAAAACATATGTCACTACTTATCTGATTTCCTGCAGGATATCAAAACAATTTGGCATATGATCTCTGCGCTGACAGGATATACTTAAAACACTCCCAAAAAAACACGCAAAATACATTTTTGTAATCATTTGTTTGCTGCAGATTGTTTTTGGGATGATTATTTCCAAAGAATGTGAATTTATTCGGCCATAAGCGCGTCCAAAAACATGTTGTTGTTGTGATACGTGGTGTAGGATTAACCAGATATATATTTTAGTTATTAATCTTCTAATTTCACTCTGTGATGTTTCGGGTTGCTATAATCACCACCGCCCCGAAGTAAAAGTAAAATATCGTCGCTCCAGAATCGCAAATGTTCAGGAGTAAGATTGAAATGTGTCATAAGCATCACTCACAAGATCAAGGGACAAAAAAACCCATCAGATTTGGTTTTGCTGTGAGGTTTAAAGGACACCGGCGAGACACAGAGTGACATATGAAGACATTACATGGTTCTGGCTGCTGTGAACCGCGTTGGTGAAATGAGGCAACGTACTGAAAATGAATTTACTCGCCAAAATTTCACTGTTATTGCTTTGTGCTCCAGTCACAGTTTCCAAGAAGCTAAGTATCCTCCTGACGAGGCGTGTCCGTGAGCGTTTGAGCATGTGTGTGTTCAGGTGCTCATGATGGAGCCTCCACCTGCATGGGTGTTTGTGCACATGTGAGCCGGTGTGTGAGTGTGTGCTTTTCTCTGCACATTAGCGGTAATTATAGTCAGTAATAACCCTAACGAGGAGAGAGGGACAGGCTGCGTTCAGAGCAGCAATTACAAGTTAATCAGCTACCATGTTGTTGGGAGTAATTAGGCAACGCTGTGAAGAGGATTTAGATCTCAGATATTTACTGCTGCAGCGTGGGAGAGGGTGTGGTGTGTGTGTGTGTCTGTTTAAAACCAGTAATAGTGTATCTGGTAAACTGTCATCCATCCAGGTTATGCTTAAAGACTCATCCTCACCAAAGAGATGTGATACTTTTGGTCCTTGTTTAGCCTTTATTTTCTGTTCCTGCTTAAAGCAAAATTTGTTCTTGTTCTGACTAATTTGAGCCTCTGTTAGCATTACAACCCAGTTTCAAACGGCCTTCTGCCAAAGTAGACCCCGACCCATATATTTATTATAGCCTTTTTCAAAAATAATCATCATTGGCTAGAGTTTGGCCGAAAAAACACCAATAGATACTTAATTTCTTATCAAACAGTAAATGTTAAGTGTTGGAGTCATGCAGAAGGATGTCCTTGTGCTATTTGTCCAACACATGGAGCTTTGACTATTTTCCTTTAGAATCTTATGGTGCTATTCCACTAGCACCTACTCGGCTCAGCTCTACTGGGTTTGTGAGGTTTTCCATCAGGACATAGTGTCTGGCATCAGGTATTATTTTAGTACCTACTCAGTAATACTTTCAAGCAAGCTGAGTCGAGCCGATAATGTGACATCTACAGAATGCAGGCCACTGATTGGTCAGGGAGTGATGACACACGAGAGCGACTTCTTCACAAAAACCAAACCCGTTGTTTTAACTCGCCATCCTCAGCTTTCCCTGCTCTCTTCTTTTAAACTGAATCTGACAAAAAGCCACAGACGGAGCAGCAGGTATGCCGTCACCTACATGTCCTCCATTGTTGTGTTGTGTTTGTGTCGCACGCAAATGACGTTAAGGGACTTCTGGTCCGTCGTGCTATGACGACTCCACCCACGATGTGGTGGTACTAAGGGTGCTTTCACACCTGTTAGTCCGTTAGAGTGGTTCGTTTGGACCCAAAAGTTGTTACAATGTTGCTATTTTCAACTGGTTCGGTTCGCATTCACACCAGTGTTTTCGCAGTTGAACCAACTACGATGAATGTTATATCTCCCCCCAGTCGTTTGGGGCCCCGTTCACAAAAATAAGGTGTTTTAGATGATGCAGTGAACGCTGTTTGGCGCAGCACGTGAAGAGGGAAAAATGCCGGAAGGTTTATTCGTAAACAATGAACTATGCTCTCCTGTTCCTTCTTGTTGCCATATATTCGTATCATTGCTTTATGCAGCAAGCACAAATACTTCTGTTGTTCCAGCATGAAGCTCGCATTCGGTACGAGAACATTACACAGTCGTTTTTGGCACGGAGAAGATGCATTGCGAGACATTATCGTTATCCCAAAATTCCCTGCGCAGGTTGCTACGGAAGCTCCCGTAGACCAAAAAGTCTGCTGTGTCATCAAGCCGGTCCGAATGGAGACAGGTTTGTGTTCTCACCAGGAGCGAACCGAACTGGAGTTCACATAGAAGCAGACCGAGACCACCTCTCGAAGGTGGTCTCGGTCCGGTTCTTTAGTCCACACCAAAAATACCTGGTCTGCTTTCACACCAGCCCATACGAACCGTACTTGCTTGTGTTGCGGACTCCAGTCTGCTTTAAGCGGACCAAAAGGCGTAGGTGTGAAAGCACCCTAAGTTGCAATGGAAAACCCAGTCAAGCTGAGTAGGTGCTAGTGGAAAACCGCCGATAGTGTAGTCCCCCCCCCTTTTTAAGATGCCACATACTTTGACAAGGTTCCCTGGCTAAAAAGCGTTAATTCCCACCATTATATTTGACTTTGGGAATGCTGTTCTTGAGATTGACTGTGTCTCCTATTGTTCTTCAAATTAAAGCCACATCAATCTCTCTGAAAAGCTCCATTTAAATCTAAGCTGACCGCAGAACTGATGAACAAAAGCTTTCTTCTTTGTTCAGTCGAGCTTTTGTGTGCCCGTCTTGGAGGTAGAGGTCCTCCTCCGTCCATGGAAACCACTTGAGTGTCTCTGTTGAGATGTTGGTGAAAGAACTGCTCAGATTCATGATGGCCTTTGTAGTAAACCTTGGATTCTTTTCGGGTCGACCATTTCTGCCATTACTGTGGTCACGTTTTGGCTTTGTACCAAGGCGTTTCAGAACTTTTCATGGTGTGGAACTCTCTATACTTTTTGATTTTCTTTAAAACTGTTTCCACTGGACATTAAAACACTTGTAAATGATTCGATAGCATTTCCCTGTCAACAACATGCAGCCCTCTCTCTCAGTGATGGACCTTAATAGCAAGCTCACTGTGCTCTTTATTTTTAGCCATGACTTGCAGTTGGCTGGTAACCGATTAGAACTAAGAGAGCTAGAATGTAGAGTGTTTTAAAATGCTCAATTAGAAATTACCAGGATCATTTTGAATGTTTTAGAAACTCACAATATCTCAAGCTTTTATTCTTTTTAGTAGACACATAAAAGGAAAAACTAAATACAAGCAAATATTTAAAATAAGGATGTCTGATATTGGCTTTTTTTTTTCCAACAACCGATATGCCGATATCGTCAAACTCTCAATTTTAGATATCGACCGATACCGATATCTGTGGGCTGTTTAAATTATTTTAAGTAACATCACATATCTCCTGTGGTGGAATTAAGACATCATGCCTCATTTTATTGTGATGCCCCATTGGATGCAACAAAGCTTTCAAATGTAAACATTGTCTGTGCAAAATAAAAAAACTGCTTCAGCTTAAGTTATGGAGAATATGCCATGTTTATGTTTTAATTGTCTCAACAGTTCACACTCCCCCTCCCTCTATGAGTCTATTACAATGTGGCAACTGTACTGTACAATTTTTTAAAACTGTCGACAAAATGCAGGTCTTATTTTATCAGTTTTCACAATAGACAGAAAACGATATTTACCGATGTTACATTTTTATGCTAATATCAGGTTGATAATATCAGTGGGTCTATATTATTGGACATCCCTGATTTAAAATTAATCAGTATCTCAAAAAACAATGTCTTACAGTGTTGTCATGTATTTATGTCACTTCCAGAATTCCAAAATGTGGTCTTTTGGCCTTTCTGTGCATCATCACTTTAAACAAGACAGAACAAGTAGCTCGGCTCAGTGTGGCAAAATAATCTTCTTAAAATTCAAAACAAACAGCAAATGAATAAATAAAAGGATTTAAAACAGTGGTTTTCATTCAGCCAGCGGAGCTGACAGGAGCAGGACGGTGTCGGTGCGACTGTACTGTGTGTTGTGTCAGCCTGGCGAGGTGTTAATGCGTTCTGCTGTTGATCGTGCGTGTTTGTGAGGCCTCTAATTGTTTGACTGGGAGGAGGAAGCTGCGATTCAGCTCTCTGCCAAGTGCCATTTAGGCTGAGGTGCTAATAGCAGGGATCTGACAGCGATACACGCACTTTAATTGTATGTTGTGTTAATGAGACGCAGGGGCGGAAAGCACATGGGGTTAGAGAGAGACAGACAGGCAGGCGGAAGGAAAAGAAAGGAAGAGACAGACGGGATCGGCCAATGACCTGTGTGATGCAGAGGAGCTGCTCTGACAGCTCATTGCCCAGTGCTGTCAGCCCGCTGTGTGTTCTGTAGTATGGAAATGAACAAAAACGTGTGATTAGCTAACAGCACGCACTGAAATTATGCAACAAATTAACATATTCAGTGTCTGTGTACGTAAGCTTTCATTCATCCATTAATATTTAACAAAGTGCACGCATTAAATGACGTTATAATAGAGCAGGACAAACACAAACTGCTGTTACAATGAATGATGTTATGACCCCATTATCAGTATTTTACACAAACTACTCATCCAACACTTGAAAATACATCAGTAAAGGACTCATTTGGAGCTTTCAAGTACTTCTGTATCACCGAGAAGAACTTATTGGTGAGCCCTCTGTGCAACTGTTTCATTCAAGCAACTGTGTATCTCAGATGCATTCTTAAATCAGCTTTTTTTTTTTTTTTTTTTTTTTGAAGGTGGCCTGTTTCCATTTGACATTAATAAAGATCAGTAGGTATGATCAACAACAGTTTAGTGTGAGGCAGCGGTGTCAGTCATCAAAAGAATGAAAACAAGGCAAAATATTACAAAAACAAGATACAAAATGACAAAAATGAGACACAAAACGGCAAAAGTGAGAAACAAAATGACAAAAAATGCGACAAACTACATGAAAATAAACAAAAAACAGACAAAAATTTGACAAAAAGTTATAAAGAGACAAAAAATGGACAAACGACAAAAGTTAGACAAAAAATACACAAAAGCAAGAAACAGAACTACAAAAAATAGACTAACAGCAACAAGCGAGACAAAAAACCCACAAAATGGCAAAAATAATACACAAAACTGAACAAAGCCAAACACAAAATGACAGAAATACAAAAAAACCACAAGTGAGACAAAAGGGAAAACAGAAATGACAACAACATGAGACATAGGACAAGTCAGACAAAAAAGACAAAAACAAGACAAAATTTTTACAGAAACGAGGCACAGAACAACAAAAGCAGGAATCAAAATGACAAAAAAATGAGAAAAATGACATTAAATAAAATAAGTCGGACAAAAAAAGACAAAACAAAAAAGATGAAATATTATAAAAATGAGACACAAAATGACAAAAGAACAATCTGGTATTTTACTTGATCCAAACAACTTGTCATGGTCTAGAAATAATTTTAAATTTATAGTTTTACTGATTTACAATCTGCAGTTAATGTCTTCTCTGTGATTTTTCCACTTTGAGGGCCGGATTGGACCCTCTGGAGGACCGCTTTTGGACCACGGGCCTCATGTTGGACACCCCTGGTGTAAAGTCACCAAAACTGGATGTAAATCGGTAAAAATTCTAAATTATTGTCATTTAGTAGTCGGTCGCAAACATGCTCAAAGCACTGGTGCATGATTAGAGATGAAGCATTATTAAATGTATTAAACATTCTAATGTGTTTAAATGTAAACCGTGTTCACTAGTTTCTAAGACTTACCGTAAAAATTATTTAATATCTCACACTCTAACATGCTTTTTGCTCATTATGTGATTATATGGAGAGACACTTTATTGTCACATTAAATAATGATCACCCACCCCACTCAGTTCACTCCTGTTATTAATGGTAACCAATAATCAGCTTTACCTTTATACTAGTGATCTATGTGTAACTGAGTGTCAGGGTGTTGTTTTCACATTTGCACCCACACCTCTCTTTTATTTGCGTGTATTTGGGGTTTGGTTGCACATTTCTGCAATGAATCTGTCACATTTTGTGCTATCAGAGATGCCAGTAAAAAGTGTGTGTGTGGCTGGATTGACCTCCTAATTACTGCAGCTGTGATGGAGGAGAGACACGAGGCCAGAGGTTAATAGCCGGGTTGTTGGACAAGAAGGCTGAGCAGGGAGGAGGGAATCAGGGGAGGAATGAGGAGGAGGGAGAGTAGAAGACAGCGAGGATGAAATAGGAGAGACAGAGGAGAAGAGTGGATGTGGTGCAGATTTTGTGCTAAAGATGAGCAAAGATGTAGGAGAGGAGATGGAAGATGAGGTATGAGGAGAGGAGAGAGGAAAGGACTTACTGGCTAAACAAGCGAACAAACTGACAGCGTTTCCTCCCTAAACACACAAACACACGGTCAGAAGGTCTCTAGAAGTTGACCAGAGTTGTAAAAAGACCCGTCATCGTCCCGTTCTGCTGCTGAGAGCGTCTTTATCTAGGCCAGCGCAAACATTAACCGCCGGTGAATAAAAAAGTCACAATTAATTTGGTCAAGCCCCCCCTCTCCTCCAAAATAACAGCAATCTTCCCTCCGCGTTCATCTGGTACAGTTTGTCTGTTGCCTGGAGCACTGAGAGCCGATTAGAGCGCCTGGAAAAGGGGGTTAAAAGACGGAACCTCATCAGGAATATGGAACGGAGACGGAGACGCACCGAGTGGCACCCGTAACCCAATTTAAAGAGGAGCAGAAGAAGAGCGAGGACTGGCTGCAAAACCTCACAAATCATCTGTGTTTACAGCCGCAATACTCAAAACCAACAGTCATCAGCACACATTCAGAGGTATTAATAACATTAGATGGATCTCTAACCGGGCTGCACAGTGGAGTAGTGGTTAGCACTTTGGCCTTGCAGCAAGAAGATCCCCGGTTCAAATCCCGGCCTGGGATCTTTCTGCATGGAGTTTGCATGTTCTCCCTGTGCATGCGTGGGTTTTCTCCGGGTACTCCGGCTTCCTCCCACAGTCCAAAAACATGCTGAGGTTAATTGGTTACTCTAAATTGTCCGTAGGTGTGAATGTGAGTGTGATTGTGTGTCTGTATATGTAGCCCTGTGACAGACTGGTGACCTGTCCAGGGTGTCCCCTGCCTTCACCCGAGTCAGCTGGGATAGACTCCAGCACCCCCCATGACCCGAGTGAGGATAAAGCGCTGTATAGAGAGAATGGATCTCTGACCGGTAGTTTTTAGAGGTCTTGGTGAAAACCGATGTGATTCTGTCCTTTGCTCAAGTTCTTTTCACTCATGAAAGTTTGGCAGCTTTCCACTATTTTGTTTGATTTTAAAATGTTACTGGATAATAGAAGAATAAATAATATTAATAATCTGACATGAGGAGTAATAATAAAAAAAATACCTAAATCTAGATGAAAATCTGTGATGAACTCTGTCTTGCAGCAAGAGAAAAAGCACTTTTAGATGCATGAGCATATAAATTCATAATTATTCTAAACTCTATTCAATGAAATAAAATCAAATAGTAAAAACTGGAGACACTGAGCCTTATTATCAGCAATACAAAAATACAAGAGTATTAGTTGTTTTATATAAATTTAATAGAAGTGTACTTGTTTCTGTACAGACATCACAGCACTAACCTAATGATTGTGCCTGATGATGCCGTTCTGCTTATCTGCACTGCATTTTTTATTAAAGTTACAAAACATGTTAAAACAACAATAAATGTCAGTAAGATAAACAGTAAAAAAAAGACACTGCTAGATATAATTATAATTGAAAACTGAAGAATATTTCCAGTCCACTGACAACAAAATTGGTCAGAACTAATTAAATCAGCATTTCAAGTCATTTAAAGTTGTGCCGGTCTCTGCTCCTTAGGCAGGGTGCTCCAACACACTTTATCTTTTCAAACAGCAAAAATAGCAATTAAGTTTTGCCCTGGGACTACAGCTCATAAAAAGATAGCGGTAAACACACCGGGGACCGTACGGGGACGGAGGCCCTCGCTGCAGAGTTTGATGGTAAACGTCCTGGAAACACCGATGCCGGGTTTGTGTTTGTAATTAATTACCCTGATTGATTCCGACTGCAGCTTTCTTTTGAGTGGCATTTCATCATGATGTTCTTTAGTTAATACCCCCACTCCCCCGTAATAAGGCAACAATTAAAACAGTCATTTGCATCTAAGATTATGCCCTCTATTAACTGGCGAGGAGGGGAAAAAATGTAGCTGAAGGGGGCAGAGGTTGCTGGGAAAGAACTGAAAAGTACGACAAGTGTGGCTGCATAGAAAAGCGTAGGGCAGGAGAGACAAAGTCATTCAGTTCAGGTTCCACATTCAGCCCAGTTTGATCTCCAGTGGACCCGACCAGTAAAACCACAGCAGAATAACCTAGAAATAACCACAACTCTGAAAGGTTCCTTTGTTTTAGTGCAAAAAAATTCATTCATTCTAAAAATGTTCACATTTAAGGAATTCTCTTTTTTACAAAACATTATGAACAAAAATTATTATGAAAGTTATTCAGAAAAATAAATTCAGTTTCATCAGCATTCATCCTCAGTTTATCATTTCCTCATTACAACTTCCAGATCACAGAGTGTCTACAAAGGAACACAACATTTAGTCACCTGGAGCTGAACCATGGAGGATTTTACTATTTAAAAGAAACAACAAAAACAAGGCAAAATATTACAAAAGTGAGACACAAAATGACAAAAACAAAAACAAAGAAGAGATAAAAAAAAAGTTACAAAGAAATAAAAAACTGGACAAACAACAAAAAAATGACACAAACGAGACAGAAAATGACAAAAAGCGTGAAAAAAATACACAAAGCCGTGAATAAAGCAAAACACAACAGCACAAAAATAAGGCAAAAAGCACAAGCGAGAGAAAAAGGAAACAGAACAACAAAAATGAGAAACAAAACAACAAAAACATGAGACAAATAAGTCTGACAAAAAATAGCAAAAACAAGACAAAATATTACAAACATGAGACACAATATGGCAAAAGACAAAACCGAAAAAAGACTAAACAAAAAGGACCAAAAATTCAACGAAAAAGTTACAAAGCAACAAAAATAAGACAAAAATAACTAAAGCAAGAGGTAAAACTGTACAAAAAAGTAGGCAAATAACACAAATGAGACAAAAAGGAAATGCAAAAAAACAACAAAAACGAGAAACAAAGCAACAGAAACATGTTAAGGCAGTTATTGTCTTCTCTGTAATTTTTACACTTTGATTGGACCCTCTGGAGGACCACTTTTGGACCACGGGCCTCATGCTGGACACCCCCGGCATACAGGAACAGACTTGTTTGTGATTTATGGGAAATGTGACTGCCAGGTCCATGACCCTGCGACGGTGCTCCGTGTCCGACCCCTGGTACACAGGAACGCTCTCTCCCAGCCATCACTCGTTGGAATATGAGTTGCCACGCCAACGATGGAGGTGGAGGGGGAGAGGGGGGGACCACCGGCTGTCCTTGGGGCTGATTGGCTGAGAGTTGTCAAACGATCACGGCGGTGGCGAGCACGGGGCCTCTCTCCCCCCTAAAATCAATTTCAATCAACGTGGAGACGCAATATTATCAAATGTCAAGTCCACCGCGGCCCTCGGCCCCGCGCCACGGCAAAAAATTATTCCTGACAGCCACTTGGCGACTTAATTAAGTGCAAAAAAAAAGAGAGACGGGGGGCGGTGGTGAAAAAGACTGAAGGAGGAGGAGGGTAAGGAAGGGTGAGGGAAGGGGGAGAGGATTAGGAGTCAAAATACCTCAATTGGTCAGTTGGTCTTTTTGTTCGGTTGACTGATCGTACTGACAAGACCTCAGAATGATGGCCTCACTGGGGAGCACTCATGGAGGGGAAGGTTGAGGGTTGGAGATACGCTGGATAGGAAAAAAGGGAAAGTGGGCTGATAGGGAAAGTTAGCAGACAAAGGTGAAAATGTGGAGATGGATGTGCTGAGAGATGGCCAGATGGAGGGATACAGGAAGAGGAATGGAAGAGTAAGTGGTAGTTTATCGACAAGGATCTCCCTTCCCATCCTCTCTCCAGCTCTCTTCATATTGAAATGATTCCTTGGGAAATAAATCACATTTCGATTGGCTGGTAATTGCAGAGGATCGATCAACACGTTCTGCTCGGCTCTCTCAGGGATCTTCCTCCTTTGTCCACAACACACACACACATGCGCACACACAAACACACACACACGTGTGCAGGTTGTCAGCGGGGACCGTGAACCTCCAGGGATAACTGATACCTGATTGAGCGAATCAGTAAACATGAGCTGCTGATTGTTCCTATGCAGATTAATACGAGGCGGTCGATGGAAAAATGAAGGAAGGAAAGGAAACAGAAGTCGTAAAATGGTGATACAAGATGTATAGTCTGATAACACCAAGCAAAAGATCAGCCAAAACATAACTACTGCAGTATTTATCGTACCATAACCACCGTGTTATTTCCCACGTGAACGTCTCACCTTTTAAAATGCTGCAAAAAATGTTTGGTCGATTCATGAATGAGTAATTCTGATCAATTCTACAATCAGTCAGCGGTTAGAGGTCCGTCTCCCTCATGTTAAAGTATGATTTATAAATGGCTGGAGGTCATTATGACGCTGCAGGCGCTTTATCAGCCTAAATGAGAATGGCCTTTCTGCTCATGTTCTCTGTATGACAGCGACAAGCAGGTTGTCGATACATGAAACGACCCCGCTGGAGGGCTGCAAAGAGTCGCACACTAATTTACACAAGAGCTACTCCCGCATGCCCGTTTGAACACGTCTGACATAAACTCCTGAAAGCACACATGCTAAAACACACAGAAGCACCAAAATCTAACATACAAACTGGTATGTTCCCATTCACATTCCCCCTACATGCACATATCCAGATACTGTAGTACACACTCACACCCAGCGATGGATCAGTCGATGCGCTCATTGATCACCTTCTGATTTACAGAAGCAGCAAGCATTGCAAACAGCAGCATGGATTTTTCTGTTTCTATAAAATACATGCACAATTTATTCACCTTTTAGGGGGAAATCGATGCGGTTCTACGGCTGTGGAGCAAATTTATCTGACATACAGTATAAAAACAGACAGGGTTGTTATTCAAGCATACTTTAAACCCGGAGAAAAGCTGCTGCTGAAAGGTGAAGGGTAGAAAGATTTACTTATACGGCTGCATTTAGTGGACGTAAATATGTAAAAAAAAAAAAAGATTCACCATGACTAAAAAGGTCTTATTATTTCTTAACTTATTTAAAAGCAGAACTGTTGTTATAACTAGTGTCTGTGTTGATACAGAGTTTGTGGAAGTTCAAGTCAAAAGAACAAGTAGATAAGGTTGTGCAGTATATTCCCATTGGTTCCACAAAGGTTGGAACATCTAGTATCACAGGTTCCAGGTTTCCACTGCAATACTAGAAGTCAGTTTTCATTTATGTTGGCAAATTTGTGTGGTCACAAATGAGCAGAAGCACGAATCTGAAACTCGGATGAAAGAATCTGCTCCTTGAGGCCTGAGTGTTGAAGTCTGGCCAGCTAGCTTCTTACACACCAAACTGGAAAAAAAAGTCTTTATAGAACAGAGGTGTGTTGTCGAGGCTCATACTTTGACAGAACCACACCAACATCTGACATCATTGCTGTAGCATTGTGATTTGCTCACCAAGGATGTGGGTTACACACTTTTTGATGAGACCAAACACAAAGAAAATCACAAGTCGAGGACCTCCTGTTTAAATATATATAAAGATGTTTGTTTAAGGAAATTCTCCTCTATAAGACTAAGTTTGGATGTTTGTGTCAGACACTTGCACGCACACACACACACACACACACACACACACACACACACACACACACACACACACACACACACACACACACACACACACACACACACACACACACACACAGACGTACACACCTAAGGGTGCTTTGTGTAAATAAGCGTACCTGCACCCCTGCAGGGAGGTCAGAACAGCCATCCATCTAGCCCTGCCTTGGGTCATCATAGACACACACACACTGTTCCCCTCATTCACACACCCACAAAGTCTTTCTCCTTTTTCTGTTTCACCCTCAGAAACCCAAACACACACACACACACACACACACACACACACACACACACACACACACACACACACACACACACACACACACACACACACACACACACACACACACACACACACACACACACACTCCTTCCAGCCTGCAGCCATCATTTAGTGGTTTGTGTTCAGAAAGTGTTTTGGATGTGTAACACTAGAGATGACACGGAAAGACACAGGAAGACAGAACACTGTCCAGAGGTCACTGTGTGTGCATGTGTGTGTGTGTGTGTGTGTGTGTCATCCTAATGTAGTCCACCTCCAGAGAAGCCAAGCACCTGCGGAGTGCTGCTCACCTCTTCAGGTCTTTGTGTTATCATACACACTGACTAATGCTGGCTCCATTTTTGGAGCTTTCTGTTGGTTTATGTTCTGATATGGTGAGAGGGGAATTGAAATAGTTTTTTGTCGTGTTGTGTAACCCCCACCCACCTGCCTCTGCTCTCTCTCCAGAGATGTTCCACTACTTTAGCGTTCGCTTCCTGTGAGCAGACCTCTCGTCACCCTCCCTGATGACTCCTAATGCTTGGGGAGGGACTGAAGGTCTGAAGGATGCAGAGATGGCAGGATGGGAGGAAAACTGCAGAGAGGTAAGAGGGAGAGTAGGAGAGGTAGGAAGGGGTTTTATCTAGACACCTTAATAACAGCTGGATGTGTCCATTCTCAAAAGAAATACCTAAAAAGTTACGTAACATCTTTAAAATATTTGACCTGCTGGTGGGAAAAATACTGGTCAGACTCAGATTTTATTTTAAAACTAACATGTTGCTTGGAAGTCCAAATATGCTTGATTTTTAGGGAGTTGTGTCTAAAG
Source organism: Acanthochromis polyacanthus (assembly GCF_021347895.1). NCBI lineage: Eukaryota > Metazoa > Chordata > Actinopteri > Pomacentridae > Acanthochromis > Acanthochromis polyacanthus. The sequence goes on along the minus strand of NC_067130.1, from coordinate 1,723,655 downwards.
TCAGCATGGAACATCCATAGGGGTGTTTTAGTTGCGTCTGATTAGAGCGCTGACATTTAGGAGGGAATTTCATGATGGTGCTCAAGACTCAAGAGGTTTTTTTTGTCACATGCTCATAGAGTATGATGCTGCAAGGCTGTGCGGTAAGATATGAAAAATATATATTTTAAAACGCAAAAAGTCCGCCCTCATGAGGAATAAAGAGATAATAGCTTGTTGTCCCACCCTCAGAGATGCAGTCAAAGTGAAAGGAGATCAAACCGGGTAAATAAAAGCACCTGGATGAACCGTGATGTCACAGTGAAGCTGAAGTTAGTTTAAGTTTTTAAGCTTTTTAAATTCTTATTCTACACATATTACTACCAGTAAGGAATGTCACTGGTCCCAAATTCATAGATAAATTAAACTTTATTAGATAAATGTCAACAAAAGTATCAGCGAAAGGGGAGAAAAGAGAGAGGTTTTAATCTAATAAAACAGAATTAGAGCTTAGAAATGTATTTTTACTCCTATTTTACTTCAAAAGATGAAAAGAAAAAGACACATGGCTGCCTTATGAGAACAAATTGGCTCTAAAATATTGTTAAATATAATTTATTTTTGTGAAACACAATACTTTCTGATGAAAACTGAGCAGAACAACTTCCTTATTTGAATGTTTAATTTGAGATCACACCTATGTGTGATGCATAATTTTAGCTTTATGCAAGAACTCCTTCTTCATTAGGTACATGTATGCAGATATCAAAAAATGCTGCAGTTCGATGAAAGTGCCCAAAAAAATTAAGAGTGGTTCCTCCCTTCAATGACTTATTTCAAGGAGTAAATAAACCATTTGAATGTGGGGTGTACATGTGGATGTACACGGTGCAGACACACTATGCATAGAACATGCGTTTACGTGCACATACGTTAATGCATAAAGACACGCTTAAACATAAATCAGTACATTTTAACCACAACATAAAATAAGCATGTTGTGGTTATGAGGCATTAGCAGCAGTATTTACCATCCTGACCATCACTTAACAGAGCTCTCTGTGCATCCGTGTGTTTATGCTGTGTGTGTGTGTGTGTGTGTGTGT